>NC_034174.2:4035881-4133381 GCF_002021735.2 Oncorhynchus kisutch
ATATAAAATAAATTTTTCCAGAGCCAGGCTTGACGCAAATTATTTTAAACAATGACCAAGCGAGGGGGAACTGACACTTCCTCGTGGAGAGAAATTGAACGTCTTGTAATAGACAGTTTCCTTCTCTCTCCTATGTACAGAGATATTCTCTGGGTCAAGATTTAGGACGCATAGTTTAGGGATTAGTGGTTTTGGGGTTAGAGGTCATCTCAGAGATATAGCGCAGTTCTGAGCTCCAAACCTTTTGTATCTTAGCACATTCCCACAGGCAATGAGACAAGGTGCCTAAATGCGTGTTACATTTAACACACAGATCTGGGGTGTTAGGGTCAAATTTGTGGAGTTTAACAGGGGTGACGTGTTGTCATTATCCAATCTCAGGCGGGTGTTTCATCGTCTGTATCTGAGGAGCATCTACACCCGCATTGCTTGCTGTTTGGGGTTTTAGTGCTGGGTTTCTGTACAGCACTTAGTGACATCAGCTGATATAAGAAGGGCTTTATGAATAAATTAGATTGATTGATTGAAATATCTTGTATCCACTGAAGTCTTTTACTATCGCAGTTGTCCTTATGAGTAGCTACCATTTTCTCATATAATGACGTCATCTGACATCTCCCGTTACACATAATAACAGAGAGTGTTTCTAAAGTGGTCAGAGGAGGTTTTAGGGCTGATTGTTTTAGACTTGGGGGGAAAAAGTAAGCTTCTCAATTGTAAGTATTTGAAAAAATGCTTTTTGTGGTAAATTAAATCTTTCATTTCAGTTCTTCAAACAACATGAGCCCCTTTTTTTAATTGTAGAAATCCATTACTTTATCATTACCTTTTATTTATTTATCTATTATTATTTATTGTTTCTTTAAAACCCAAAGTCATTCAGCCTCCAGTATTTATGCTGCAGTAGTTTATGTGTCGGGGGGCTGGGGTCAGTTTGTTATATCTGGAGTACTTCTCCTGTCCTATTCGGTGTCCTGTGTGAATCTAAGTGTGCGTTCTCTAATTCTCTCCTTCTCTCTCTCGGAGGACCTGAGCCCTAGGACCATGCCCCAGGATTACCTGACATGATGACTCCTTGCTGTCCCCAGTCCATCTGACCGTGCTGCTGCTCCAGTTTCAACTGTTCTGCCTTATTATTATACGACCATGCTGGTCATTTATGAACATTTGAACATCTTGGCCATGTTCTGTTATAATCTCCACCCGGCACAGCCAGAAGAGGACTGACCACCCCACATAGGCTCTCTCTAATTCTCTCTTTTTTTCTCTCTCTCGGAGAACCTGAGCCCTAGGACCATGCCTCAGGACTACCTGACATGATGACTCCTTGCTGTCCCCAGTCCATCTGACCGTGCTGCTGCTCCAGTTTCAACTGTTCTGCCTTATTATTATACGACCATGCTGGTCATTTATGAACATTTGAACATCTTGGCCATGTTCTGTTATAATCTCCACCCGGCACAGCCAGAAGAGGACTGGCCACCCCACATAGCCTGGTTCCTCTCTAGGTTTCTTCCTAGGTTTTGGCCTTTCTAGGGAGTTTTTCCTAGCCACCGTGCTTCTACACCTGCATTGCTTGCTGTTTGGGGTTTTAGGCTGGGTTTCTGTACAGCACTTTGAGATATCAGCTGATGTACGAAGGGCTATATAAATACATTTGATTTGATTTGATTTGATTTTTTACCCGGGTGTGAAATTATCATTGCCCCAAATTGGGGAAAAAATGGATAATACAGGAGAATCGCCCAGATACTGCTTTACTTCGTGCCGTATATTTAGGGTGTTTTTAAAACAAAAGGATGAGTAGTATTAAAGCTAACGTAGGCTAACGTGATTAGCATGAGGTTGAGCTAACGTAGGCTAACGTGATTAGCATGAGGTTGAGCTAACGTAGGCTAACGTGATTAGCATGAGGTTGAGCTAACGTAGGCTAACTTGATTAGCATGAGGTTGAGCTAACTTAGGCTAACGTGATTAGCATGAGGTTGAGCTAACTTAGGCTAATGTGATTAGCATGAGGTTGAGCTAACGTAGGCTAACGTGATTAGCATGATGTTGTAAGTAACATAAACATTTCCCCAGGACTATGTTTAAGTCGATTCATAATGGATGAAGATACGCCTGAAATTGTCCAAGAACATTTCTGTTCCAATGTTACGGGGATTTAAAATAAGAGATTAAAATAATTTTAGCTGAAATTGGCAGGAGAGCACTTGAAACACGTCCGCTCAGTTCAATGCCATAACCAAGCCACCAAATGCTGCTTTTCTAATAACCAATTCGGTTCAGTTCATGCAAGTGACTGACTATCACTGTATAAGAAATTAAGGTAGTATGCCCAGAACATTGCTCTGGGAACCAAAAAGTAGTATCTCAGTTTCAATGTCTCAGCTTTGAGAGAAGAAGCCTCGTGAGGTATTGGTCAGTCACGTGCAGAACTAATGTTAATGATGAATAATGGAAACCATACAAATATAACTTGTCTGTGTAGCAGTAAGAGAACTGAAGGGACCGTCCTGGTGAAGCTTCTGATCAACCTGTACTGAGTGCAGAGTGATTCATTTAATATTGACTTCAGGTGTTGAATTTCCAAAATAATTTTGCCGTCACAAACATATTTTTTTATCTTATCGAACTTGATCCATCAGTGAAGTTCTGAGAGGGAATACCGGTGGTGCGTTCTGAGAGGGATTATACCGTTCTGAGAGGGATTATACCCTTCTGAGATGGATTATACCGTTCTGAGAGGGAATACCGTTCTGAGAGGGAACACTGTTCTGAGGGAATACCGTTCTGAGAGGGGATACCGTTCTGAGAGGGAATACCGTTCTGAGAGGGAATACCGTTCTGAGAGGGAATACCGTTCTGAGAGGGAACACTGTTCTGAGGGAATACCGTTCTGAGAGGGGATACCGTTCTGAGAGGGAATACCGTTCTGAGAGGGAACACCGTTCTGAGAGGGAACACCGTTCTGAGAGGGAATACCGGTGGTGCGATCTGAGAGGGAATATCGTTCTGAGAGGGAACACCGTTCTGAGAGGGAATACCGTTCTGAGAGGGGATACCGTTCTGAGAGGGGATACCGTTCTGAGAGGGAATACCGTTCTGAGAGGGAATACCGTTCTGAGAGGGAATACCGTTCTGAGAGGGAATACCGTTCTGAGAGGGGATACCGTTCTGAGAGGGAATACCGTTCTGAGAGGGGATACCGTTCTGAGAGGGAATATCGTTCTGAGAGGGAATACCGTTCTGAGAGGGAATACCGTTCTGAGAGGGAATATCGTTCTGAGAGGGGATACCGTTCTGAGAGGGAATACCGTTCTGAGAGGGGATACCGTTCTGAGAGGGAATACCGTTCTGAGAGGGGATACCGTTCTGAGAGGGAATACCGTTCTGAGAGGGGATACCGTTCTGAGAGGGAATACCGTTCTGAGAGGGGATACCGTTCTGAGAGGGAATACCGGTGGTGCGTTCTGAGAGGGAATATTGTTCTGAGAGGGAACACCGTTCTGAGAGGGAATACCGTTCTGAGAGGGGATACCGTTCTGAGAGGGAATACCGTTCTGAGAGGGAATACCGTTCTGAGAGGGAATACCGGTGGTGCGTTCTGAGAGGGAATATCATTCTGAGAGGGGATACCGTTCTGAGAGGGGATACCGTTCTGAGAGGGAATACCGTTCTGAGAGGAGATACCGTTCTGAGAGGGAACACCGTTCTGAGAGGGGATACCGTTCTGAGAGGGGATACCGTTTTGAGAGGGAACACCGGTGGTGAGTTCTGAGAGGGAATATCGTTCTGAGAGGGAACACCGTTGTGAGAGGGAATACCGTTCTGAGAGGGAATACCGTTCTGAGAGGGAACACCGGTGGTGAGTTCTGAGAGGGAATATCGTTCTGAGAGGGAATATCGTTCTGAGAGGGAATACCGTTCTGAGAGGGAACACCGGTGGTGAGTTCTGAGAGGGAATACCGTTCTGAGAGGGAATACCGTTCTGAGAGGGAATACCATCTGAGAGGGAATACCATCTGAGAGGGAATACCGGTGGGGCGTTCTTGGGAAGGCGTAAATGGAAATTCTCGTCTCACCTTAAAGAGCACGAGGAAGGAAACACAACATCTAAACCTAGAAGGACAACGCAACTGATTTCAGCGAGTCCCTTCCGAACGGCGTTTATCCCGGTCTCTTAGGACCGACTGACCCAGGTTCAACTGCTTTTCACATGGAACCCTTTCTTGGAACCCTTTCTCCACTTTGGCCAATCAAAATTCTCATTTGAATATTTGCTACGGATCTGACATGCCGACTTCCCTTATGACATTGTTCTAACATGCCAGAGGCTGTTCACATATTACCCATATCTGACCTGCTGCCGATATGGGTAATATCACACTGATCTAAACCTGCTGTCGATATGGGTAATATCACACTGATCTAAACCTGCTGTCGATATGGGTAATATCACACTGATCTTAACCTGCTGTCGATATGGGTAATATCAAATCAAATGTATTTATATAGCCCTTCGTACATCAGCTGATATCTCAAAGTGCTGTACAGAAACCCAGCCTAAAACCCCAAACAGCAAGCAATGCAGGTGTAGAAGAAGGTAATATCACACTGATCTAAACCTGCTGTCGATATGGGTAATATCACACTGATCTAAACCTGCTGTCGATATGGGTAATATCACCCTGATCTAAATGCATCAAAACCTTGGTCATCTGCTGATTTATTTGCCCAAAACAGTAAAGTCTGTTGGCCCTTCTCCTTCTGTAAACTCTGTATCTTGCTGCCTTCAAGTCAAGCAAAGAAAATATCATATATTTCATATCTTTATATGGCACTTTTACAAATGTGACAAAGTGCTTAACAGTAACCACATCCTGTGTCCTTTGTGTTATGGGTCTTGTGTCCTGTGTCCTGTGTCCTGTGTCCTGTGTTCTGTGTCCTTTGCCTTGTGTCCTGTGTTATGGGTCCTGTGTTATGGGTCCTGGGTCCTGTGTCCTGTGTTATGGGTCCTGTGTCCTGTGTTCTGTGTCCTTTGCCCCTGTGTCCTGTGTTATGGGTCCTGTGTTATGGGTCCTGTGTCCTGTGTCCTGTGTCCTGTGTCCTGTGTTCTGGGTCCTGTGTTCTGTGTCCTTTGCCCTGTGTCCTGTGTTATGGGTCCTGTGTCCTGTGTCCTGTGTTATGGGTCCTGTGTCCTGTGTCCTGTGTTTTATGGGTCCTGTGTTATGGGTCCTGGGTCCTGTGTCCTGTGTTATGGGTCCTGTGTCCTGTGTTCTGTGTCCTTTGCCCTGTGTCCTGTGTTATGGGTCCTGTGTCCTGTGTTCTGTGTCCTGTGTTCTGGGTCCTGTGTTCTGTGTCCTTTGCCCTGTGTCCTGTGTTATGGGTCCTGTGTCCTGTGTCCTGTGTTATGGGACTTGTGTCCTGTGTCCTGTGTTTTATGGGTCCTGTGTTATGGGTCCTGGGTCCTGTGTCCTGTGTTATGGGTCCTGTGTCCTGTGTTCTGTGTCCTTTGCCCTGTGTTATGGGTCCTGTGTTATGGGTCCTGTGTCCTGTGTTCTGGGTCCTGTGTTCTGTGTCCTTTGCCCTGTGTCCTGTGTTATGGGTCCTGTGTTATGGGTCCTGTGTCCTGTGTCCTGTGTCCTGTGTTATGGGTCCTGTGTCCTGTGTTATGGGTCCTGTGTTATGGGTCCTGTGTCCTGTGTCCTGTGTTATGGGTCCTGTGTCCTGTGTTATGGGTCCTGTGTCCTGTGTCCTGTGTTATGGGTCCTGTGTCCTGTGTTATGGGTCCTGTGTCCTGTGTCCTGTGTCCTGTGTTATGGGTCCTGTGTCCTGTGTTATGGGTCCTGTGTTATGGGTCCTGTGTCCTGTGTCCTGTGTTATGGGTCCTGTGTCCTGTGTTATGGGTCCTGTGTTATGGGTCCTGTGTCCTGTGTCCTGTGTCCTGTGTCCTGTGTTATGGGTCCTGTGTCCTGTGTTATGGGTCCTGTGTCCTGTGTCCTGTGTCCTGTGTCCTTTGCCTTGTGTCCTGTGTTATGGGTCCTGTGTCCTGTGTTATGGGTCCTATGTTATGGGTCCTGTGTCCTGTGTCCTGTGTTTTATGGGTCCTGTGTTATGGGTCCTGTGTCCTTTGCCTTGTGTCCTGTGTTATGGGTCCTGTGTTATGGGTCCTGGGTCCTGGGTCCTGGGTCCTGGGTCCTGGGTCCTGTGTCCTGTGTCCTGTGTTTTATGGGTCCTGTGTTATGGGTCCTGTGTCCTGTGTTCTGTGTCCTTTGCCCTGTGTCCTGTGTTATGGGTCCTGTGTCCTGTGTTCTGGGTCCTGTGTTCTGTGTCCTTTGCCCTGTGTCCTGTGTTATGGGTCCTGTGTCCTGTGTCCTGTGTTACGGGTCCTGTGTCCTGTGTCCTGTGTTCTGTGTTACGGGTCCTGTGTCCTGTGTCCTGTGTCCTTTGCCCTGTGTCCTGTGTTATGGGTCCTGTGTCCTGTGTTATGGGTCCTGTGTCCTGTGTCCTTTGCCCTGTGTCCTGTGTTATGGGTCCTGGGTCCTGGGTCCTGTGTCCTGTGTCCTGTGTTACGGGTCCTGTGTCCTGTGTCCTTTGCCCTGTGTCCTGTGTTATGGGTCCTGTGTCCTGTGTTATGGGTCCTGTGTCCTGTGTCCTGTGTCCTTTGCCTTGTGTCCTGTGTTATGGGTCCTGTGTCCTGTGTTATGGGTCCTGTGTTATGGGTCCTGTGTCCTGTGTCCTGTGTTTTATGGGTCCTGTGTTATGGGTCCTGTGTCCTTTGCCTTGTGTCCTGTGTTATGGGTCCTGTGTTATGGGTCCTGGGTCCTGGGTCCTGGGTCCTGGGTCCTGGGTCCTGTGTCCTGTGTCCTGTGTTTTATGGGTCCTGTGTTATGGGTCCTGTGTCCTGTGTTCTGTGTCCTTTGCCCTGTGTCCTGTGTTATGGGTCCTGTGTCCTGTGTTCTGGGTCCTGTGTTCTGTGTCCTTTGCCCTGTGTCCTGTGTTATGGGTCCTGTGTCCTGTGTCCTGTGTCCTGTGTTACGGGTCCTGTGTCCTGTGTCCTGTGTCCTGTGTCCTGTGTCCTGTGTCCTTTGCCCTGTGTCCTGTGTTATGGGTCCTGTGTCCTGTGTTATGGGTCCTGTGTCCTGTGTCCGGTGTCCTGTGTCCTTTGCCTTGTGTCCTGTGTTATGGGTCCTGTGTTATGGTTCCTGGGTCCTGTGTCCTGTGTTTTATGGGTCCTGTGTTATGGGTCCTGGGTCCTGTGTCCTGTGTTATGGGTCCTGTGTCCTGTGTTCTGTGTCATTTGCCCTGTGTCCTGTGTTATGGGTCCTGTGTTATGGGTCCTGTGTCCTGTGTTCTGGGTCCTGTGTTCTGTGTCCTTTGCCCTGTGTCCTGTGTTATGGGTCCTGTGTTATGGGTCCTGTGTCCTGTGTCCTGGGTCCTGTGTTATGGGTCCTGTGTCCTGTGTCCTGTGTTATGGGTCCTGTGTACTGTGTCCTGTGTCCTGTGTTATGGGTCCTGTGTTCTGTGTCCTGTGTCCTGTGTTACGGGTCCTGTCTCCTGTGTTCTGTGTTATGGGTCCTGGGTCCTGTGTCCTGTGTCCTGTGTCCTGTGTCCTGTGTTCTGGGTTCTGGGTTCTGGGTTCTGTGTCCTGTGTTCTCTGTGTTCTAGGTTCTGTGTCCTGTGTTTTCTGTGTTCTAGGTTCTGTGTCCTGTGTTCTCTGTGTTCTAGGTCCTGTGTACAACAGGTATTAGAGTAATGACTGTACATTACACAGCGTGGGTCCAACGGGTATTAGAGTAATGACTGTATATTACACAGCGTGGGTCCAACAGGTATTAGAGTAATGACTGTACATTACACAGCGTGGGTCCAACGGGTATTAGAGTAATGACTGTATATTACACAGCGTGGGTCCAACATGTATTAGAGTAATGACTGTACATTACACAGCGTGGGTCCAACGGGTATTAGAGTAATGACTGTATATTACACAGCGTGGGTCCAACATGTATTAGAGTAATGACTGTATATTACACAGCGTGGGTCCAACGGGTATTAGAGTAATGACTGTATATTACACAGCGTGGGTCCAGACGGTATTAGAGTAATGACTGTATACTACACAGCGTGGGTCCAGACGGTATTAGAGTAATGACTGTATATTACACAGCGTGGGTCCAGACGGTATTAGAGTAATGACTGTATATTACACAGCGTGGGTCCAGACGGTATTAGAGTAATGACTGTATATTACACAGTGTGGGTCCAGACGGTATTAGAGTAATGACTGTATATTACACAGCGTGGGTCCAGACGGTATTAGAGTAATGACTGTATATTACACAGTGTGGGTCCAGACGGTATTAGAGTAATGACTGTATATTACACAGCGTGGGTCCAGACGGTATTAGAGTAATGACTGTATACTACACAGCGTGGGTCCAGACGGTATTAGAGTAATGACTGTATATTACACAGCGTGGGTCCAACAGGTATTAGAGTAATGGCTGTATACTACACAGCATGGGTCCAGACGGTATTAGAGTAATGACTGTATACTACACAGCGTGGGTCCAGACGGTATTAGAGTAATGACTGTATACTACACAGCGTGGGTCCAGACGGTATTAGAGTAATGACTGTATACTACACAGCGTGGGTCCAGACGGTATTAGAGTAATGACTGTATACTACACAGCGTGGGTCCAGACGGTATTAGAGTAATGACTGTATATTACACAGCGTGGGTCCAGACGGTATTAGAGTAATGACTGTATACTACACAGCGTGGGTCCAACAGGTATTAGAGTAATGGCTGTATACTACACAGCGTGGGTCCAGACGGTATTAGAGTAATGACTGTATACTACACAGCGTGGGTCCAGACGGTATTAGAGTATTATTAGAGTATTATTAGAGGCTGATCTGTGAGCATTACTTGTTTCTCTAAAGTAGTTATTTGCTTCGTCCAGCTGCTGGGCAATGTGTGTAAAACCCTCTCATTTCAGTTGGATGTGTGTAAAACCCTCTCATTTCAGTTGGATGTGTGTAAAACCCTCTCATTTCAGTTGGATGTGTGTAAAACCCTCTCATTTCAGTTGGATGTGTGTAAAACCCTCTCATTTCAGTTGGATGTGTGTAAAACCCTCTCATTTCAGTTGGATGTGTGTAAAACCCTCTCATTTCAGTTGGATGTGTGTAAAACCCTCTCATTTCAGTTGGATGTGTGTAAAACCCTCTCATTTCAGTTGGATGTGTGTAAAACCCTCTCATTTCAGTTGGATGTGTGTAAAACCCTCTCATTTCAGTTGGATGTGTGTAAAACCCTCTCATTTCAGTTGGATGTGTGTAAAACCCTCTCATTTCAGTTGGATGTGTGTAAAACCCTCTCATTTCAGTTGGATGTGTGTAAAACCCTCTCATTTCAGTTGGATGTGTGTAAAACCCTCTCATTTCAAAGTCAGTATATCTATGGTTAATGGTCTCTGTCTGCTTGTGAGGAAACAGAATGCCTCACATTAAAACCCTCTCACTATTAATTACACGTTGGGGTGTTGGTCAGGACCAGACTGGGAGAGAAGCAGGCTGCCTGTTATGTCTCTCATGCCACCGCTACCCAGGCACACACACACACACACCGCACACACCGTGCACACATACACCCAGAACACAAACACAGCACACACAAACACAGCACACACAAACAGTGCACACACACACACACACACACACACACACACACACACACACACACACACACACACACACACACACACACACACACACACACACACACACGTGTGTGTGTGTTAACATTCTTAATTAGTTACTGGGGAAATGCAGATCAGCTTAGTAATTTACACTACCATTTGAAAGTTTTGGGGTTACTTAGGAATGTCCTTGTTTTTGAAAGAAAAGCACATGTTCTGCATTAAAATAACATGAAATTGATCAGAAATACAGTGTAGACATTGTTAATGTGGTAAATGACTATTGTAAATGGAAACAAATGATTTTTTAATGGAATATCTACATAGGCATACAGAGGCTCATTATCAGCAACCATCACTCCAGTCTTCCAATGGCACGTTGTGTTAGATAATCTAAGTTTATCATTTTAACTTGTTATGTGCAGGTGTCCCACCTGGCCAACATCCGGTGAAATTGCAGAGCGCGAAATTCAAACTACAGAACTATAAATATTAAACTTTTTATAAAATCTCAAGGTAAAACATCAAAATAAAGCGTAACTTCTTGTTAATCCAGCAGCTGTGTCAGATTTCAAAAAGGCTTTATGGCAAAAGCACACCACGCGATTATCTGAGGACAGCGCCCCGCATACAAAACCATGAAAAACATATTTCAATCAGGCAGGTGCGTCACGAAAGTCAAAAATAGCGATATAATAAATGCCTTACCTTTGATGATCTTCTTCTGTTGGCACTCCAAAAGGTCCCAGATACATCACAAGTGGTCCTTTTGTTCGATAATGTCCCTCTTTATATCCATATAAATTCAGTTTAGCTGGCGCGCTTCAGTCAATAATCCACCCAGTTTCCCTCCATCAAAACGCATACAAAATGAATCCCAAACGTTACTAATAAACTTTTCCAAACAAGTCAAACAACGTTTATAATCAAACCTTAGGTTCTCTAATACGCAAATAAACGATCACATTTAAGACGGAGAATCGTTATTGTCTTTACCGGAGAAAAATACCAAAGACCTTGCTCTCTTCTACGCGCTTGGAAACACTACAGCCAAAATGGGAGCCACCTAGAAAAACTACAATTTCTGGCTCATTTTTCCAAAACCCAGCATGAAACACTTTCTAAAGACTGTTGACATCTAGTGGAAGCCCTAGGAACTGCAATCTGGGAGGATTTCGCCTAATAATAAAAATGATAGCCATTGATGGTAGGCTAAATTTCTTGTTTTTTTGGATGGTTTGTCCTCGGGGGTTCGCCTGCTATATCAGTTCTGTTATACTCACAGACATAATTTTAACAGATTTAGAAACGTTATATGGATTTCTATCCAAATCTACCAATTATATGCATATCCTGGCTTCTGGGCCTGAGTAACAGGCAGTTTACTTTGGGCACACTTTTCATCCGGACGTGAAAATACTGCCCCCTACCCAAGAGAGGTTAAACGGCTAATTGATCATTAGAAAACCTGTTTGAAATTATGTTATCACAGCTGACAACTGTTGTTCTGATTAATAAAACTGGCCTTCTTTAGACTAGTTGAGTATCTGGAGCATCAGCATTTGTGGGTTCGATTACAGGCTCAAAATGGCCAGAAACAAAGACTTTGTTCTGAAACTCGTGAGTCTATTCTTGTTCTTGAAGTCTATTCAACGCGAGAAATTGACAAGAGACTGAAAATCTTCTACAATGCTGTGTACTACTCGCTTCACAGAACAGCACAAACTGTCTCTAACCAGAATAGAAAGAGGAGTGGGAGGCCCCGGTGCACAACTGAGCAAGAGGACAAGTACAATAGAGTGTCTAGTTAGAGAAAGATGCCTCACAAGTCCTCAACTGGCAGCTTCATTAAATAGTACCCGCAAAACACCAGTCCCAATGTCAACAGTGAACTCTGTATCTCTGCCAAGCCGGGCAAGAGTGGCCAAAATGGTGTTTATCATCCCCAGTGGCTCTGCAAGTGAGGACAGGATATTCTCCACCGCTGGCCATCTCTCCAGGCACCATCACATGAGCCTGAAGACACTGGCCATCTCTCCAGGCACCATCACATGAGCCTGAAGACACTGGCCATCTCTCCAGGTACCATCACATTAGCCTGAAGACACTGGCCATCTCTCCAGGCACCATCACATGAGCCTGAAGACACTGGCCATCTCTCCAGGCACCATCACATGAGCCTGAAGACACTGGCCATCTCTCCAGGCACCATCACATGAGCCTGAAGACACTGGCCATCTCTCCAGGCACCATCACATGAGCCTGAAGACACTGGCCATCTCTGCAGGCACCATCACATGAGCCTGAAGACACTGGCCATCTCTCCAGGCACCATCACATGAGCCTGAAGACACTGGCCATCTCTCCAGGCACCATCACATGAGCCTGAAGACACTGGCCGTCTCTCCAGGCACCATCACATGAGCCTGAAGACACTGGCCGTCTCTCCAGGCACCATCACATGAGCCTGAAGACACTGGCCATCTCTCCAGGCACCATCACATGAGCCTGAAGACACTGGCCATCTCTCCAAGCACCATCACATGAGCCTGAAGACACTGGCCATCTCTCCAGGCACCATCAGATGAGCCTGAAGACACTGGCCATCTCTCCAGGCACCATCACACGAGCCTGAAGACACTGGCCATCTCTCCAGGCACCATCACATGAGCCTGGAGACACTGGCTGTCTCACCAGGTACCATCATATGAGCCTGAAGACACTGGTCGCCTCACCAGGCACCATCACATGAGCCTGAAGACACTGGCAGTCTCTCCAGGTACCATCACATGAGCCAGAAGACACTGGCCATCTCTCCAGGCACCATCACATGAGCCTGAAGACATTGGTCGGCTCACCAGGCACCATCACATGAGCCTGAAGACACTGGCCATCTCTCCAGGCACCATCACATGAGCCTGAAGACACTGGCCATCTCACCAGGCACCATCACATGAGCCTGAAGACACTGGTCGGCTCACAAGGTACCATCATATGAGCCTGAAGACACTGGTCGGCTCACCAGGCACCATCACATGAGCCTGAAGACACTGGCAGTCTCTCCAGGTACCATCACATGAGCCTGAAGACACTGGTCGGCTCACCAGGCACCATCACATGAGCCTGAAGACACTGGCCATCTCTCCAGGGACCATCACATGAGCCTGGAGACACTGGCTGTCTCACCAGGCACCATCACATGAGCCTGAAGACACTGGTCGGCTCACCAGGCAACATCACATGAGCCTGAAGACACTGGTCGCCTCACCAGGCACCATCACATGAGCCTGAAGACACTGGCAGTCTCTCCAGGTACCATCACATGAGCCAGAAGACACTGGCCATCTCTCCAGGCACCATCACATGAGCCTGGAGACACTGGCTGTCTCACCAGGTACCATCATATGAGCCTGAAGACACTGGTCGCCTCACCAGGCACCATCACATGAGCCTGAAGACACTGGCAGTCTCTCCAGGTACCATCACATGAGCCTGAAGACACTGGCAGTCTCTCCAGGTACCATCACATGAGCCAGAAGACACTGGCCATCTCTCCAGGCACCATCACATGAGCCTGGAGACACTGGCTGTCTCACCAGGTACCATCATATGAGCCTGAAGACACTGGCCATCTCTCCAGGCACCATCACATGAGCCTGAAGACACTGGCCATCTCTCCAGGCACCATCACATGAGCCTGAAGACACTGGCCGTCTCTCCAGGCACCATCACATGAGCCTGAAGACACTGGCCGTCTCTCCAGGCACCATCACATGAGCCTGAAGACACTGGCCATCTCTCCAGGCACCATCACATGAGCCTGAAGACACTGGCCATCTCTCCAAGCACCATCACATGAGCCTGAAGACACTGGCCATCTCTCCAGGCACCATCAGATGAGCCTGAAGACACTGGCCATCTCTCCAGGCACCATCACACGAGCCTGAAGACACTGGCCATCTCTTCAAGCACCATCATATGAGCCTGAAGACACTGGTCGGCTCACCAGGCACCATCACATGAGCCTGAAGACACTGGCCATCTCTCCAGGCACCATCACATGAGCCTGAAGACACTGGTCGGCTCACCAGGCACCATCACATGAGCCTGAAGACACTGGCCATCTCTCCAGGCACCATCAGATGAGCCTGAAGACACTGGCCATCTCTCCAGGCACCATCACACGAGCCTGAAGACAATGGCCATCTCTTCAAGCACCATCATATGAGCCTGAAGACACTGGTCGGCTCACCAGGCACCATCACATGAGCCTGAAGACACTGGCCATCTCTCCAGGCACCATCACATGAGCCTGAAGACACTGGCCATCTCTCCAGGTACCATCACATTAGCCTGAAGACACTGGCCATCTCTCCAGGCACCATCACATGAGCCTGAAGACACTGGCCATCTCTCCATTCACCATCACATGAGCCTGAAGACACTGGCCAACTCTCCAGGCACCATCACATGAGCCTGAAGACACTGGCCATCTCTCCAGGCACCATCACATGAGCCTGAAGACACTGGCCATCTCTGCAGGCACCATCACATGAGCCTGAAGACACTGGCCATCTCTCCAGGCACCATCACATGAGCCTGAAGACACTGGCCATCTCTCCAGGCACCATCACATGAGCCTGAAGACACTGGCCGTCTCTCCAGGCACCATCACATGAGCCTGAAGACACTGGCCGTCTCTCCAGGCACCATCACATGAGCCTGAAGACACTGGCCATCTCTCCAGGCACCATCACATGAGCCTGAAGACACTGGCCATCTCTCCAAGCACCATCACATGAGCCTGAAGACACTGGCCATCTCTCCAGGCACCATCAGATGAGCCTGAAGACACTGGCCATCTCTCCAGGCACCATCACACGAGCCTGAAGACACTGGCCATCTCTCCAGGCACCATCACATGAGCCTGGAGACACTGGCTGTCTCACCAGGTACCATCATATGAGCCTGAAGACACTGGTCGCCTCACCAGGCACCATCACATGAGCCTGAAGACACTGGCAGTCTCTCCAGGTACCATCACATGAGCCAGAAGACACTGGCCATCTCTCCAGGCACCATCACATGAGCCTGAAGACATTGGTCGGCTCACCAGGCACCATCACATGAGCCTGAAGACACTGGCCATCTCTCCAGGCACCATCACATGAGCCTGAAGACACTGGCCATCTCACCAGGCACCATCACATGAGCCTGAAGACACTGGTCGGCTCACAAGGTACCATTATATGAGCCTGAAGACACTGGTCGGCTCACCAGGCACCATCACATGAGCCTGAAGACACTGGCCATCTCTCCAGGGACCATCACATGAGCCTGGAGACACTGGCTGTCTCACCAGGCACCATCACATGAGCCTGAAGACACTGGTCGGCTCACCAGGCAACATCACATGAGCCTGAAGACACTGGTCGCCTCACCAGGCACCATCACATGAGCCTGAAGACACTGGCAGTCTCTCCAGGTACCATCACATGAGCCAGAAGACACTGGCCATCTCTCCAGGCACCATCACATGAGCCTGGAGACACTGGCTGTCTCACCAGGTACCATCATATGAGCCTGAAGACACTGGTCGCCTCACCAGGCACCATCACATGAGCCTGAAGACACTGGCAGTCTCTCCAGGTACCATCACATGAGCCTGAAGACACTGGCAGTCTCTCCAGGTACCATCACATGAGCCAGAAGACACTGGCCATCTCTCCAGGCACCATCACATGAGCCTGGAGACACTGGCTGTCTCACCAGGTACCATCATATGAGCCTGAAGACACTGGCCATCTCTCCAGGCACCATCACATGAGCCTGAAGACACTGGCCATCTCTCCAGGCACCATCACATGAGCCTGAAGACACTGGCCGTCTCTCCAGGCACCATCACATGAGCCTGAAGACACTGGCCGTCTCTCCAGGCACCATCACATGAGCCTGAAGACACTGGCCATCTCTCCAGGCACCATCACATGAGCCTGAAGACACTGGCCATCTCTCCAAGCACGATCACATGAGCCTGAAGACACTGGCCATCTCTCCAGGCACCATCAGATGAGCCTGAAGACACTGGCCATCTCTCCAGGCACCATCACACGAGCCTGAAGACACTGGCCATCTCTTCAAGCACCATCATATGAGCCTGAAGACACTGGTCGGCTCACCAGGCACCATCACATGAGCCTGAAGACACTGGCCATCTCTCCAGGCACCATCACATGAGCCTGAAGACACTGGTCGGCTCACCAGGCACCATCACATGAGCCTGAAGACACTGGCCATCTCTCCAGGCACCATCAGATGAGCCTGAAGACACTGGCCATCTCTCCAGGCACCATCACACGAGCCTGAAGACAATGGCCATCTCTTCAAGCACCATCATATGAGCCTGAAGACACTGGTCGGCTCACCAGGCACCATCACATGAGCCTGAAGACACTGGCCATCTCTCCAGGCACCATCACATGAGCCTGAAGACACTGGTCGGCTCACCAGGCACCATCACATGAGCCTGAAGACACTGGCCATCTCTCCAGGCACCATCAGATGAGCCTGAAGACACTGGCCATCTCTCCAGGCACCATCACACGAGCCTGAAGACAATGGCCATCTCTTCAAGCACCATCACATGAGCCTGAAGACACTGGTCGGCTCACCAGGCACCATCACATGAGCCTGAAGACACTGGCCATCTCTCCAGGCACCATCAGATGAGCCTGAAGACACTGGCCATCTCTCCAGGCACCATCACACGAGCCTGAAGACAATGGCCATCTCTTCAAGCACCATCATATGAGCCTGAAGACACTGGTCGGCTCACCAGGCACCATCATATGAGCCTGAAGACACTGGCCATCTCTGCAGGCACCATCACATGAG
Source organism: Oncorhynchus kisutch (assembly GCF_002021735.2). Classification (NCBI taxonomy): domain Eukaryota; kingdom Metazoa; phylum Chordata; class Actinopteri; order Salmoniformes; family Salmonidae; genus Oncorhynchus; species Oncorhynchus kisutch. Next base: position 4,052,489 of record NC_034174.2, read on the forward strand.
CCTGAAGACACTGGCCATCTCTCCAGGCACCATCACATGAGCCTGAAGACACTGGCCATCTCTCCAGGCACCATCACATGAGCCTGAAGACACTGGCCGTCTCTCCAGGCACCATCACATGAGCCTGAAGACACTGGCCGTCTCTCCAGGCACCATCACATGAGCCTGAAGACACTGGCCATCTCTCCAGGCACCATCACATGAGCCTGAAGACACTGGCCATCTCTCCAAGCACCATCACATGAGCCTGAAGACACTGGCCATCTCTCCAGGCACCATCAGATGAGCCTGAAGACACTGGCCATCTCTCCAGGCACCATCACACGAGCCTGAAGACACTGGCCATCTCTTCAAGCACCATCATATGAGCCTGAAGACACTGGTCGGCTCACCAGGCACCATCACATGAGCCTGAAGACACTGGCCATCTCTCCAGGCACCATCACATGAGCCTGAAGACACTGGTCGGCTCACCAGGCACCATCACATGAGCCTGAAGACACTGGCCATCTCTCCAGGCACCATCAGATGAGCCTGAAGACACTGGCCATCTCTCCAGGCACCATCACACGAGCCTGAAGACACTGGCCATCTCTTCAAGCACCATCACATGAGCCTGAAGACACTGGTCGGCTCACCAGGCACCATCACATGAGCCTGAAGACACTGGCCATCTCTCCAGGGACCATCACATGAGCCTGGAGACACTGGCTGTCTCACCAGGCACCATCACATGAGCCTGAAGACACTGGTCAGCTCACCAGGCAACATCACATGAGCCTGAAGACACTGGTCGGCTCACAAGGTACCATCATATGAGCCTGAAGACACTGGTCGCCTCACCAGGCACCATCACATGAGCCTGAAGACACTGGCAGTCTCTCCAGGTACCATCACATGAGCCAGACGACACTGGCCATCTCTCCAGGCACCATCACATGAGCCTGAAGACATTGGTCGGCTCACCAGGCACCATCACATGAGCCTGAAGACACTGGCCATCTCTCCAGGCACCATCACATGAGCCTGAAGACACTGGCCATCTCTCCAGGCACCATCACATGAGCCTGAAGACACTGGCCATCTCTCCAGGCACCATCACATGAGCCTGAAGACACTGGCCATCTCTGCAGGCACCATCACATGAGCCTGAAGACACTGGCCATCTCTCCAGGCACCATCACATGAGCCTGAAGACACTGGCCATCTCTCCAGGCACCATCACATGAGCCTGGAGACACTGGCTGTCTCACCAGGTACCATCATATGAGCCTGAAGACACTGGTCGCCTCACCAGGCACCATCACATGAGCCTGAAGACACTGGCAGTCTCTCCAGGTACCATCACATGAGCCAGAAGACACTGGCCATCTCTCCAGGCACCATCACATGAGCCTGAAGACATTGGTCGGCTCACCAGGCACCATCACATGAGCCTGAAGACACTGGCCATCTCTCCAGGCACCATCACATGAGCCTGAAGACACTGGCCATCTCACCAGGCACCATCACATGAGCCTGAAGACACTGGTTGGCTCACAAGGTACCATCATATGAGCCTGAAGACACTGGTCGGCTCACCAGGCACCATCACATGAGCCTGAAGACACTGGCAGTCTCTCCAGGTACCATCACATGAGCCTGAAGACACTGGTCGGCTCACCAGGCACCATCACATGAGCCTGAAGACACTGGCCATCTCTCCAGGGACCATCACATGAGCCTGAAGACACTGGTCGGCTCACCAGGCACCATCACATGAGCCTGAAGACACTGGCAGTCTCTCCAGGTACCATCACATGAGCCTGAAGACACTGGTCGGCTCACCAGGCAACATCACATGAGCCTGAAGACACTGGTCGCCTCACCAGGCACCATCACATGAGCCTGAAGACACTGGCAGTCTCTCCAGGTACCATCACATGAGCCAGAAGACACTGGCCATCTCTCCAGGCACCATCACATGAGCCTGGAGACACTGGCTGTCTCACCAGGTACCATCAAATGAGCCTGAAGACACTGGCCATCTCTCCAGGCACCATCACATGAGCCTGAAGACACTGGCCATCTCTCCAGGCACCATCACATGAGCCTGAAGACACTGGCCGTCTCTCCAGGCACCATCACATGAGCCTGAAGACACTGGCCGTCTCTCCAGGCACCATCACATGAGCCTGAAGACACTGGCCATCTCTCCAGGCACCATCACATGAGCCTGAAGACACTGGCCATCTCTCCAAGCACCATCACATGAGCCTGAAGACACTGGCCATCTCTCCAGGCACCATCAGATGAGCCTGAAGACACTGGCCATCTCTCCAGGCACCATCACACGAGCCTGAAGACACTGGCCATCTCTTCAAGCACCATCATATGAGCCTGAAGACACTGGTCGGCTCACCAGGCACCATCACTTGAGCCTGAAGACACTGGCCATCTCTCCAGGCACCATCACATGAGCATGAAGACACTGGTCGGCTCACCAGGCACCATCACATGAGCCTGAAGACACTGGCCATCTCTCCAGGCACCATCAGATGAGCCTGAAGACACTGGCCATCTCTCCAGGCACCATCACACGAGCCTGAAGACACTGGCCATCTCTTCAAGCACCATCATATGAGCCTGAAGACACTGGTCGGCTCACCAGGCACCATCACATGAGCCTGAAGACACTGGCCATCTCTGCAGGCACCATCACATGAGCCTGAAGACACTGGCCATCTCTCCAGGCACCATCACATGAGCCTGAAGACACTGGCCATCTCTCCAGGCACCATCACATGAGCCTGAAGACACTGGCCGTCTCTCCAGGCACCATCACATGAGCCTGAAGACACTGGCCGTCTCTCCAGGCACCATCACATGAGCCTGAAGACACTGGCCATCTCTCCAGGCACCATCACATGAGCCTGAAGACACTGGCCATCTCTCCAAGCACCATCACATGAGCCTGAAGACACTGGCCATCTCTCCAGGCACCATCAGATGAGCCTGAAGACACTGGCCATCTCTCCAGGCACCATCACACGAGCCTGAAAACACTGGCCATCTCTTCAAGCACCATCATATGAGCCTGAAGACACTGGTCGGCTCACCAGGCACCATCACATGAGCCACACTGGCCATCTCTCCAGGCACCATCACATGAGCCTGAAGACACTGGTCGGCTCACCAGGCACCATCACATGAGCCTGAAGACACTGGCCATCTCTCCAGGCACCATCAGATGAGCCTGAAGACACTGGCCATCTCTCCAGGCACCATCACACGAGCCTGAAGACACTGGCCATCTCTTCAAGCACCATCATATGAGCCTGAAGACACTGGTCGGCTCACCAGGCACCATCACATGAGCCTGAAGACACTGGCCATCTCTGCAGGCACCATCACATGAGCCTGAAGACACTGGCCATCTCTCCAGGCACCATCACATGAGCCTGAAGACACTGGCCATCTCTCCAGGCACCATCACATGAGCCTGAAGACACTGGCCGTCTCTCCAGGCACCATCACATGAGCCTGAAGACACTGGCCGTCTCTCCAGGCACCATCACATGAGCCTGAAGACACTGGCCATCTCTCCAGGCACCATCACATGAGCCTGAAGACACTGGCCATCTCTCCAAGCACCATCACATGAGCCTGAAGACACTGGCCATCTCTCCAGGCACCATCAGATGAGCCTGAAGACGCTGGCCATCTCTCCAGGCACCATCACACGAGCCTGAAGACACTGGCCATCTCTTCAAGCACCATCATATGAGCCTGAAGACACTGGTCGGCTCACCAGGCACCATCACATGAGCCTGAAGACACTGGCCATCTCTCCAGGCACCATCACATGAGCCTGAAGACACTGGTCGGCTCACCAGGCACCATCACATGAGCCTGAAGACACTGGCCATCTCTCCAGGCACCATCAGATGAGCCTGAAGACACTGGCCATCTCTCCAGGCACCATCACACGAGCCTGAAGACACTGGCCATCTCTTCAAGCACCATCATATGAGCCTGAAGACACTGGTCGGCTCACCAGGCACCATCACATGAGCCTGAAGACACTGGCCATCTCTCCAGGCACCATCACATGAGCCTGAAGACACTGGTCGGCTCACCAGGCACCATCACATGAGCCTGAAGACACTGGCCATCTCTCCAGGGACCATCACATGAGCCTGGAGACACTGGCCATCTCTGCAGGCACCATCACATGAGCCTGAAGACACTGGCCATCTCTCCAGGCACCATCACATGAGCCTGAAGACACTGGCCATCTCTCCAGGCACCATCACATGAGCCTGAAGACACTGGCCATCTCTCCAGGCACCATCACATGAGCCTGAAGACACTGGCCATCTCTCCAGGCACCATCACATGAGCTTGAAGACACTGGCCGTCTCTCCAGGCACCATCACATGAGCCTGAAGACACTGGCCATCTCTCCAGGCACCATCATATGAGCCTGAAGACACTGGCCATCTCTCCAGGCACCATCATATGAGCCTGAAGACACAGGCCATCTCTCCAGGCACCATCACACGAGCCTGAAGACACTGGCCATCTCTTTAAGCACCATCACATGAGCCTGAAGACACTGGTCGGCTCACCAGGCACCATCACATGAGCCTGAAGACACTGGCCATCTCTCCAGGGACCATCACATGAGCCTGGAGACACTGGCTGTCTCACCAGGCACCATCACATGAGCCTGAAGACACTGGTCGGCTCACCAGGCAACATCACATGAGCCTGAAGACACTGGTCGCCTCACCAGGTACCATCATATGAGCCTGAAGACACTGGTCGGCTCACCAGGCACCATCACATGAGCCTGAAGACACTGGCCATCTCTCCAGGCACCATCACATGAGCCTGAAGACACTGGTCGGCTCACCAGGCACCATCACATGAGCCTGAAGACACTGGCCATCTCTCCAGGGACCATCACATGAGCCTGGAGACACTGGCTGTCTCACCAGGCACCATCACATGAGCCTGAAGACACTGGTCAGCTCACCAGGCAACATCACATGAGCCTGAAGACACTGGTCGGCTCACAAGGTACCATCATATGACCCTGAAGACACTGGTCGCCTCACCAGGCACCATCACATGAGCCTGAAGACACTGGCAGTCTCTCCAGGTACCATCACATGAGCCAGACGACACTGGCCATCTCTCCAGGCACCATCACATGAGCCTGAAGACATTGGTCGGCTCACCAGGCACCATCACATGAGCCTGAAGACACTGGCCATCTCTCCAGGCACCATCACATGAGCCTGAAGACACTGGCAGTCTCTCCAGGTACCATCACATGAGCCTGAAGACACTGGTCGGCTCACCAGGCACCATCACATGAGCCTGAAGACACTGGCAGTCTCTCCAGGTACCATCACATGAGCCTGAAGACACTGGTCGGCTCACCAGGCACCATCACATGAGCCTGAAGACACTGGCCATCTCTCCAGGGACCATCACATGAGCCTGAAGACACTGGTCGGCTCACCAGGCACCATCACATGAGCCTGAAGACACTGGCAGTCTCTCCAGGTACCATCACATGAGCCTGAAGACACTGGTCGGCTCACCAGGCAACATCACATGAGCCTGAAGACACTGGTCGCCTCACCAGGCACCATCACATGAGCCTGAAGACACTGGCAGTCTCTCCAGGTACCATCACATGAGCCAGAAGACACTGGCCATCTCTCCAGGCACCATCACATGAGCCTGGAGACACTGGCTGTCTCACCAGGTACCATCATATGAGCCTGAAGACACTGGCCATCTCTCCAGGCACCATCACATGAGCCTGAAGACACTGGCCATCTCTCCAGGCACCATCACATGAGCCTGAAGACACTGGCCGTCTCTCCAGGCACCATCACATGAGCCTGAAGACACTGGCCGTCTCTCCAGGCACCATCACATGAGCCTGAAGACACTGGCCATCTCTCCAGGCACCATCACATGAGCCTGAAGACACTGGCCATCTCTCCAAGCACCATCACATGAGCCTGAAGACACTGGCCATCTCTCCAGGCACCATCAGATGAGCCTGAAGACACTGGCCATCTCTCCAGGCACCATCACACGAGCCTGAAGACACTGGCCATCTCTTCAAGCACCATCATATGAGCCTGAAGACACTGGTCGGCTCACCAGGCACCATCACTTGAGCCTGAAGACACTGGCCATCTCTCCAGGCACCATCACATGAGCATGAAGACACTGGTCGGCTCACCAGGCACCATCACATGAGCCTGAAGACACTGGCCATCTCTCCAGGCACCATCAGATGAGCCTGAAGACACTGGCCATCTCTCCAGGCACCATCACACGAGCCTGAAGACACTGGCCATCTCTTCAAGCACCATCATATGAGCCTGAAGACACTGGTCGGCTCACCAGGCACCATCACATGAGCCTGAAGACACTGGCCATCTCTGCAGGCACCATCACATGAGCCTGAAGACACTGGCCATCTCTCCAGGCACCATCACATGAGCCTGAAGACACTGGCCATCTCTCCAGGCACCATCACATGAGCCTGAAGACACTGGCCGTCTCTCCAGGCACCATCACATGAGCCTGAAGACACTGGCCGTCTCTCCAGGCACCATCACATGAGCCTGAAGACACTGGCCATCTCTCCAGGCACCATCACATGAGCCTGAAGACACTGGCCATCTCTCCAAGCACCATCACATGAGCCTGAAGACACTGGCCATCTCTCCAGGCACCATCAGATGAGCCTGAAGACACTGGCCATCTCTCCAGGCACCATCACACGAGCCTGAAAACACTGGCCATCTCTTCAAGCACCATCATATGAGCCTGAAGACACTGGTCGGCTCACCAGGCACCATCACATGAGCCTGAAGACACTGGCCATCTCTCCAGGCACCATCACATGAGCCTGAAGACACTGGTCGGCTCACCAGGCACCATCACATGAGCCTGAAGACACTGGCCATCTCTCCAGGCACCATCAGATGAGCCTGAAGACACTGGCCATCTCTCCAGGCACCATCACACGAGCCTGAAGACACTGGCCATCTCTTCAAGCACCATCATATGAGCCTGAAGACACTGGTCGGCTCACCAGGCACCATCACATGAGCCTGAAGACACTGGCCATCTCTCCAGGCACCATCACATGAGCCTGAAGACACTGGTCGGCTCACCAGGCACCATCACATGAGCCTGAAGACACTGGCCATCTCTCCAGGGACCATCACATGAGCCTGGAGACACTGGCCATCTCTGCAGGCACCATCACATGAGCCTGAAGACACTGGCCATCTCTCCAGGCACCATCACATGAGCCTGAAGACACTGGCCATCTCTCCAGGCACCATCACATGAGCCTGAAGACACTGGCCATCTCTCCAGGCACCATCACATGAGCCTGAAGACACTGGCCATCTCTCCAGGCACCATCACATGAGCTTGAAGACACTGGCCGTCTCTCCAGGCACCATCACATGAGCCTGAAGACACTGGCCATCTCTCCAGGCACCATCATATGAGCCTGAAGACACTGGCCATCTCTCCAGGCACCATCATATGAGCCTGAAGACACAGGCCATCTCTCCAGGCACCATCACACGAGCCTGAAGACACTGGCCATCTCTTTAAGCACCATCACATGAGCCTGAAGACACTGGTCGGCTCACCAGGCACCATCACATGAGCCTGAAGACACTGGCCATCTCTCCAGGGACCATCACATGAGCCTGGAGACACTGGCTGTCTCACCAGGCACCATCACATGAGCCTGAAGACACTGGTCGGCTCACCAGGCAACATCACATGAGCCTGAAGACACTGGTCGCCTCACCAGGTACCATCATATGAGCCTGAAGACACTGGTCGGCTCACCAGGCACCATCACATGAGCCTGAAGACACTGGCCATCTCTCCAGGCACCATCACATGAGCCTGAAGACACTGGTCGGCTCACCAGGCACCATCACATGAGCCTGAAGACACTGGCCATCTCTCCAGGGACCATCACATGAGCCTAGAGACACTGGCTGTCTCACCAGGCACCATCACATGAGCCTGAAGACACTGGCCATCTCTCCAGGCACCATCACATGAGCCTGAAGACACTGGCCATCTCTCCAGGCACCATCACATGAGCCTGAAGACACTGGCCGTCTCTCCAGGCACCATCACATGAGCCTGAAGACACTGGCCATCTCTCCAGGCACCATCATATGAGCCTGAAGACACTGGCCATCTCTCCAGGCACCATCATATGAGCCTGAAGACACTGGCCATCTCTCCAGGCACCATCACACGAGCCTGAAGACACTGGCCATCTCTTTAAGCACCATCACATGAGCTTGAAGACACTGGTCGGCTCACCAGGCACCATCACATGAGCCTGAAGACACTGGCCATCTCTCCAGGGACCATCACATGAGCCTGGAGACACTGGCTGTCTCACCAGGCACCATCACATGAGCCTGAAGACACTGGTCGGCTCACCAGGCAACATCACATGAGCCTGAAGACACTGGTCGCCTCACCAGGTACCATCATATGAGCCTGAAGACACTGGTCGGCTCACCAGGCACCATCACATGAGCCTGAAGACACTGGCCATCTCTCCAGGCACCATCACATGAGCCTGAAGACACTGGTCGGCTCACCAGGCACCATCACATGAGCCTGAAGACACTGGCCATCTCTCCAGGGACCATCACATGAGCCTGGAGACACTGGCTGTCTCACCAGGCACCATCACATGAGCCTGAAGACACTGGTCAGCTCACCAGGCAACATCACATGAGCCTGAAGACACTGGTCGGCTCACAAGGTACCATCATATGACCCTGAAGACACTGGTCGCCTCACCAGGCACCATCACATGAGCCTGAAGACACTGGCAGTCTCTCCAGGTACCATCACATGAGCCAGACGACACTGGCCATCTCTCCAGGCACCATCACATGAGCCTGAAGACATTGGTCGGCTCACCAGGCACCATCACATGAGCCTGAAGACACTGGCCATCTCTCCAGGCACCATCACATGAGCCTGAAGACACTGGCAGTCTCTCCAGGTACCATCACATGAGCCTGAAGACACTGGTCGGCTCACCAGGCACCATCACATGAGCCTGAAGACACTGGCTATCTCTCCAGGGACCATCACATGAGCCTGGAGACACTGGCTGTCTCACCAGGCACCATCACATGAGCCTGAAGACACTGGTCGGCTCACCAGGCAACATCACATGAGCCTGAAGACACTGGTCGCCTCACCAGGCACCATCACATGAGCCTGAAGACACTGGCAGTCTCTCCAGGTACCATCACATGAGCCAGAAGACACTGGCCATCTCTCCAGGCACCATCACATGAGCCTGGAGACACTGGCTGTCTCACCAGGTACCATCATATGAGCCTGAAGACACTGGTCGCCTCACCAGGCACCATCACATGAGCCTGAAGACACTGGCAGTCTCTCCAGGTACCATCACATGAGCCTGAAGACACTGGCAGTCTCTCCAGGTACCATCACATGAGCCAGAAGACACTGGCCATCTCTCCAGGCACCATCACATGAGCCTGGAGACACTGGCTGTCTCACCAGGTACCATCATATGAGCCTGAAGACACTGGCCATCTCTCCAGGCACCATCACATGAGCCTGAAGACACTGGCCATCTCTCCAGGCACCATCACATGAGCCTGAAGACACTGGCCGTCTCTCCAGGCACCATCACATGAGCCTGAAGACACTGGCCGTCTCTCCAGGCACCATCACATGAGCCTGAAGACATTGGTCGGCTCACCAGGCACCATCACATGAGCCTGAAGACACTGGCCATCTCTCCAGGCACCATCACATGAGCCTGAAGACACTGGCAGTCTCTCCAGGTACCATCACATGAGCCTGAAGACACTGGTCGGCTCACCAGGAACCATCACATGAGCCTGAAGACACTGGCCATCTCTCCAGGGACCATCACATGAGCCTGGAGACACTGGCTGTCTCACCAGGCACCATCACATGAGCCTGAAGACACTGGTCGGCTCACCAGGCAACATCACATGAGCCTGAAGACACTGGTCGCCTCACCAGGCACCATCACATGAGCCTGAAGACACTGGCAGTCTCTCCAGGTACCATCACATGAGCCAGAAGACACTGGCCATCTCTCCAGGCACCATCACATGAGCCTGGAGACACTGGCTGTCTCACCAGGTACCATCATATGAGCCTGAAGACACTGGTCGCCTCACCAGGCACCATCACATGAGCCTGAAGACACTGGCAGTCTCTCCAGGTACCATCACATGAGCCTGAAGACACTGGCAGTCTCTCCAGGTACCATCACATGAGCCAGAAGACACTGGCCATCTCTCCAGGCACCATCACATGAGCCTGGAGACACTGGCTGTCTCACCAGGTACCATCATATGAGCCTGAAGACACTGGCCATCTCTCCAGGCACCATCACATGAGCCTGAAGACACTGGCCATCTCTCCAGGCACCATCACATGAGCCTGAAGACACTGGCCATCTCTCCAGGCACCATCACATGAGCCTGAAGACACTGGCCGTCTCTCCAGGCACCATCACATGAGCCTGAAGACACTGGCCATCTCTCCAGGCACCATCACATGAGCCTGAAGACACTGGCCATCTCTCCAAGCACCATCACATGAGCCTGAAGACACTGGCCATCTCTCCAGGCACCATCAGATGAGCCTGAAGACACTGGCCATCTCTCCAGGCACCATCACACGAGCCTGAAGACACTGGCCATCTCTTCAAGCACCATCATATGAGCCTGAAGACACTGGTCGGCTCACCAGGCACCATCACATGAGCCTGAAGACACTGGCCATCTCTCCAGGCACCATCACATGAGCCTGAAGACACTGGTCGGCTCACCAGGCACCATGACATGAGCCTGAAGACACTGGCCATCTCTCCAGGCACCATCAGATGAGCCTGAAGACACTGGCCATCTCTCCAGGCACCATCACACGAGCCTGAAGACACTGGCCATCTCTTCAAGCACCATCATATGAGCCTGAAGACACTGGCCATCTCTCCAGGGACCATCACATGAGCCTGGAGACACTGGCTGTCTCACCAGGCACCATCACATGAGCCTGAAGACACTGGTCAGCTCACCAGGCAACATCACATGAGCCTGAAGACACTGGTCGGCTCACAAGGTACCATCATATGACCCTGAAGACACTGGTCGCCTCACCAGGCACCATCACATGAGCCTGAAGACACTGGCAGTCTCTCCAGGTACCATCACATGAGCCAGACGACACTGGCCATCTCTCCAGGCACCATCACATGAGCCTGAAGACATTGGTCGGCTCACCAGGCACCATCACATGAGCCTGAAGACACTGGCCATCTCTCCAGGCACCATCACATGAGCCTGAAGACACTGGCAGTCTCTCCAGGTACCATCACATGAGCCTGAAGACACTGGTCGGCTCACCAGGCACCATCACATGAGCCTGAAGACACTGGCTATCTCTCCAGGGACCATCACATGAGCCTGGAGACACTGGCTGTCTCACCAGGCACCATCACATGAGCCTGAAGACACTGGTCGGCTCACCAGGCAACACCACATGAGCCTGAAGACACTGGTCGCCTCACCAGGCACCATCACATGAGCCTGAAGACACTGGCAGTCTCTCCAGGTACCATCACATGAGCCAGAAGACACTGGCCATCTCTCCAGGCACCATCACATGAGCCTGGAGACACTGGCTGTCTCACCAGGTACCATCATATGAGCCTGAAGACACTGGTCGCCTCACCAGGCACCATCACATGAGCCTGAAGACACTGGCAGTCTCTCCAGGTACCATCACATGAGCCTGAAGACACTGGCAGTCTCTCCAGGTACCATCACATGAGCCAGAAGACACTGGCCATCTCTCCAGGCACCATCACATGAGCCTGGAGACACTGGCTGTCTCACCAGGTACCATCATATGAGCCTGAAGACACTGGCCATCTCTCCAGGCACCATCACATGAGCCTGAAGACACTGGCCATCTCTCCAGGCACCATCACATGAGCCTGAAGACACTGGCCGTCTCTCCAGGCACCATCACATGAGCCTGAAGACACTGGCCGTCTCTCCAGGCACCATCACATGAGCCTGAAGACACTGGCCATCTCTCCAGGCACCATCACATGAGCCTGAAGACACTGGCCATCTCTCCAAGCACCATCACATGAGCCTGAAGACACTGGCCATCTCTCCAGGCACCATCAGATGAGCCTGAAGACACTGGCCATCTCTCCAGGCACCATCACACGAGCCTGAAGACACTGGCCATCTCTTCAAGCACCATCATATGAGCCTGAAGACACTGGTCGGCTCACCAGGCACCATCACATGAGCCTGAAGACACTGGCCATCTCTCCAGGCACCATCACATGAGACTGAAGACACTGGTCGGCTCACCAGGCACCATCACATGAGCCTGAAGACACTGGCCATCTCTCCAGGCACCATCAGATGAGCCTGAAGACACTGGCCATCTCTCCAGGCACCATCACACGAGCCTGAAGACACTGGCCATCTCTTCAAGCACCATCATATGAGCCTGAAGACACTGGTCGGCTCACCAGGCACCATCACATGAGCCTGAAGACACTGGCCATCTCTGCAGGCACCATCACATGAGCCTGAAGACACTGGCCATCTCTCCAGGCACCATCACATGAGCCTCTGAAGACACTGGCCATCTCTCCAGGCACCATCACATGAGCCTGAAGACACTGGCCGTCTCTCCAGGCACCATCACATGAGCCTGAAGACACTGGCCGTCTCTCCAGGCACCATCACATGAGCCTGAAGACACTGGCCATCTCTCCAGGCACCATCACATGAGCCTGAAGACACTGGCCATCTCTCCAAGCACCATCACATGAGCCTGAAGACACTGGCCATCTCTCCAAGCACCATCAGATGAGCCTGAAGACACTGGCCATCTCTCCAGGCACCATCACACGATCCTGAAGACACTGGCCATCTCTTCAAGCACCATCATATGAGCCTGAAGACACTGGTCGGCTCACCAGGCACCATCACATGAGCCTGAAGACACTGGCCATCTCTCCAGGCACCATCACATGAGCCTGAAGACACTGGTCGGCTCACCAGGCACCATCACATGAGCCTGAAGACACTGGCCATCTCTCCAGGCACCATCAGATGAGCCTGAAGACACTGGCCATCTCTCCAGGCACCATCACACGAGCCTGAAGACACTGGCCATCTCTTCAAGCACCATCATATGAGCCTGAAGACACTGGTCGGATCACCAGGCACCATCACATGAGCCTGAAGACACTGGCCATCTCTCCAGGCACCATCACATGAGCCTGAAGACACTGGTCGGCTCACCAGGCACCATCACATGAGCCTGAAGACACTGGCCATCTCTCCAGGGACCATCACATGAGCCTGGAGACACTGGCCATCTCTGCAGGCACCATCACATGAGTCTGAAGACACTGGCCATCTCTCCAGGCACCATCACATGAGCCTGAAGACACTGGCCATCTCTGCAGGCACCATCACATGAGCCTGAAGACACTGGCCATCTCTCCAGGCACCATCACATGAGCCTGAAGACACTGGCCATCTCTCCAGGCACCATCACATGAGCCTGAAGACACTGGCCATCTCTCCAGGCACCATCACATGAGCCTGAAGACACTGGCCGTCTCTCCAGGCACCATCACATGAGCCTGAAGACACTGGCCATCTCTCCAGGCACCATCATATGAGCCTGAAGACACTGGCCATCTCTCCAGGCACCATCATATGAGCCTGAAGACACTGGCCATCTCTCCAGGCACCATCACACGAGCCTGAAGACACTGGCCATCTCTTTAAGCACCATCACATGAGCCTGAAGACACTGGTCGGCTCACCAGGCACCATCACATGAGCCTGAAGACACTGGCCATCTCTCCAGGGACCATCACATGAGCCTGGAGACACTGGCTGTCTCACCAGGCACCATCACATGAGCCTGAAGACACTGGTCGGCTCACCAGGCAACATCACATGAGCCTGAAGACACTGGTCGCCTCACCAGGTACCATCATATGAGCCTGAAGACACTGGTCGGCTCACCAGGCACCATCACATGAGCCTGAAGACACTGGCCATCTCTCCAGGCACCATCACATGAGCCTGAAGACACTGGTCGGCTCACCAGGCACCATCACATGAGCCTGAAGACACTGGCCATCTCTCCAGGGACCATCACATGAGCCTGGAGACACTGGCTGTCTCACCAGGCACCATCACATGAGCCTGAAGACACTGGTCAGCTCACCAGGCAACATCACATGAGCCTGAAGACACTGGTCGGCTCACAAGGTACCATCATATGAGCCTGAAGACACTGGTCGCCTCACCAGGCACCATCACATGAGCCTGAAGACACTGGCAGTCTCTCCAGGTACCATCACATGAGCCAGACGACACTGGCCATCTCTCCAGGCACCATCACATGAGCCTGAAGACATTGGTCGGCTCACCAGGCACCATCACATGAGCCTGAAGACACTGGCCATCTCTCCAGGCACCATCACATGAGCCTGAAGACACTGGCAGTCTCTCCAGGTACCATCACATGAGCCTGAAGACACTGGTCGGCTCACCAGGCACCATCACATGAGCCTGAAGACACTGGCTATCTCTCCAGGGACCATCACATGAGCCTGGAGACACTGGCTGTCTCACCAGGCACCATCACATGAGCCTGAAGACACTGGTCGGCTCACCAGGCAACATCACATGAGCCTGAAGACACTGGTCGCCTCACCAGGCACCATCACATGAGCCTGAAGACACTGGCAGTCTCTCCAGGTACCATCACATGAGCCAGAAGACACTGGCCATCTCTCCAGGCACCATCACATGAGCCTGGAGACACTGGCTGTCTCACCAGGTACCATCATATGAGCCTGAAGACACTGGTCGCCTCACCAGGCACCATCACATGAGCCTGAAGACACTGGCAGTCTCTCCAGGTACCATCACATGAGCCTGAAGACACTGGCAGTCTCTCCAGGTACCATCACATGAGCCAGAAGACACTGGCCATCTCTCCAGGCACCATCACATGAGCCTGGAGACACTGGCTGTCTCACCAGGTACCATCATATGAGCCTGAAGACACTGGCCATCTCTCCAGGCACCATCACATGAGCCTGAAGACACTGGCCATCTCTCCAGGCACCATCACATGAGCCTGAAGACACTGGCCGTCTCTCCAGGCACCATCACATGAGCCTGAAGACACTGGCCGTCTCTCCAGGCACCATCACATGAGCCTGAAGACATTGGTCGGCTCACCAGGCACCATCACATGAGCCTGAAGACACTGGCCATCTCTCCAGGCACCATCACATGAGCCTGAAGACACTGGCAGTCTCTCCAGGTACCATCACATGAGCCTGAAGACACTGGTCGGCTCACCAGGAACCATCACATGAGCCTGAAGACACTGGCCATCTCTCCAGGGACCATCACATGAGCCTGGAGACACTGGCTGTCTCACCAGGCACCATCACATGAGCCTGAAGACACTGGTCGGCTCACCAGGCAACATCACATGAGCCTGAAGACACTGGTCGCCTCACCAGGCACCATCACATGAGCCTGAAGACACTGGCAGTCTCTCCAGGTACCCTCACATGAGCCAGAAGACACTGGCCATCTCTCCAGGCACCATCACATGAGCCTGGAGACACTGGCTGTCTCACCAGGTACCATCATATGAGCCTGAAGACACTGGTCGCCTCACCAGGCACCATCACATGAGCCTGAAGACACTGGCAGTCTCTCCAGGTACCATCACATGATCCTGAAGACACTGGCAGTCTCTCCAGGTACCATCACATGAGCCAGAAGACACTGGCCATCTCTCCAGGCACCATCACATGAGCCTGGAGACACTGGCTGTCTCACCAGGTACCATCATATGAGCCTGAAGACACTGGCCATCTCTCCAGGCACCATCACATGAGCCTGAAGACACTGGCCATCTCTCCAGGCACCATCACATGAGCCTGAAGACACTGGCCGTCTCTCCAGGCACCATCACATGAGCCTGAAGACACTGGCCGTCTCTCCAGGCACCATCACATGAGCCTGAAGACACTGGCCATCTCTCCAGGCACCATCACATGAGCCTGAAGACACTGGCCATCTCTCCAAGCACCATCACATGAGCCTGAAGACACTGGCCATCTCTCCAGGCACCATCAGATGAGCCTGAAGACACTGGCCATCTCTCCAGGCACCATCACACGAGCCTGAAGACACTGGCCATCTCTTCAAGCACCATCATATGAGCCTGAAGACACTGGTCGGCTCACCAGGCACCATCACATGAGCCTGAAGACACTGGCCATCTCTCCAGGCACCATCACATGAGCCTGAAGACACTGGTCGGCTCACCAGGCACCATCACATGAGCCTGAAGACACTGGCCATCTCTCCAGGCACCATCAGATGAGCCTGAAGACACTGGCCATCTCTCCAGGCACCATCACACGAGCCTGAAGACACTGGCCATCTCTTCAAGCACCATCATATGAGCCTGAAGACACTGGTCAGCTCACCAGGCACCATCACATGAGCCTGAAGACACTGGCCATCTCTGCAGGCACCATCACATGAGCCTGAAGACACTGGCCATCTCTCCAGGCACCATCACATGAGCCTGAAGACACTGGCCATCTCTCCAGGCACCATCACATGAGCCTGAAGACACTGGCCGTCTCTCCAGGCACCATCACATGAGCCTGAAGACACTGGCCGTCTCTCCAGGGACCATCACATGAGCCTGGAGACACTGGCTGTCTCACCAGGCACCATCACATGAGCCTGAAGACACTGGCCATCTCTCCAGGCACCATCACATGAGCCTGAAGACACTGGTCGGCTCACCAGGCACCATCACATGAGCCTGAAGACACTGGCCATCTCTCCAGGCACCATCAGATGAGCCTGAAGACACTGGCCATCTCTCCAGGCACCATCACACGAGCCTGAAGACACTGGCCATCTCTCCAGGCACCATCACATGAGCCTGAAGACATTGGTCGGCTCACCAGGCACCATCATATGAGCCTGAAGACACTGGCCATCTCTCCAGGCACCATCACATGAGCCTGAAGACACTGGCCATCTCTCCAGGCACCATCACATGAGCCTGAAGACACTGGCCGTCTCTCCAGGCACCATCACATGAGCCTGAAGACACTGGCCGTCTCTCCAGGCACCATCACATGAGCCTGAAGACACTGGCCATCTCTCCAGGCACCATCACATGAGCCTGAAGACACTGGCCATCTCACCAGGCACCATCACATGAGCCTGAAGACACTGGTCGGCTCACAAGGTACCATCATATGAGCCTGAAGACACTGGTCGGCTCACCAGGCACCATCACATGAGCCTGAAGACACTGGCAGTCTCTCCAGGTACCATCACATGAGCCTGAAGACACTGGTCGGCTCACCAGGCACCATCAAATGAGCCTGAAGACACTGGTCGGCTCACCAGGCACCATCACATGAGCCTGAAGACACTGGTCGGCTCACCAGGCACCATCACATGAGCCTGAAGACACTGGTCGGCTCACCAGGCACCATCACATGAGCCTGAAGACACTGGTCGACTCACCAGGCACCATCACATGAGCCTGAAGCCCCAGACTGACCAAACTCCTATTTCTAAAAATGTATTCAAAGACTCTAATAAGTCATTTTCCATTTAATTTGTATTTAATTCTAAGTAAGTCACAGCCTATATGCTCAATTTATAGACTATAATGATTTAATAAAAGGAAATGTTGTTTAAATGCGGAGTGCTTTAATGTCCCTACCAGCCTACTGTGTCACACTGGCAAATGCTTCACAATGTTTTTCTTTGCTGAAGCCTTGAAATAATTGAAATAATCCAGCCTAAATAATTCATTTTTTGTTCCTTCTTAGTCTCCCTGTCTGGTTCCTGACCTATTTAGATGGTTTATATGCTGTTTTAATGTAACATGTAGCCTATTTCACTTCTTACATTCAACCTTTTCATGTTTATTCAAATACTTTTTTTTTAAAAGATGGATGTTGGTTAAAATTGGGATTTTAATGAATGGAGCGAATTTGGCTTTCTCTGTGAACACGGAGCATTTTGTTTGTTTTTGCGTGAGTACATGGAGCATTGTGGTAGGAAATTGGCATGATCGATGAGCGGGCTTTCCAACTACTCAAATCTTGTTCACAGGGACTGGGGACAACAGTTTGTATTTTCTCATGTGCTTTTAAGTGTTTCTGGTGTGAAGTGGTGGAGCAGTTTTTTCTGTCTGTCAAAGTGTTTCCAGAGTGTGTAATTTTAACATAAAATAACCTTTTACAAGCTGTCGTGGATGTACTCTACAATCACATTTTGAACTTGAGTGGATTTTTAAATTGTCATACATAGACTGGATTACACTGCCTCCGAGGCCAGCCTGGTCTCATAGACTCGACGTAACACAGTAAACATTAATCCGGGACACTCAAATTAGCATGATGTGTTGTGTTTGGTATGGGCACATAAGACAGATGGTAACTTAACGCAAAAAAACGAAAGTAGGGTGGATGGGTAGGTATATGACGTAAAGGTTATGAGTTCAAATCTAACTAGCTACTTTTCAACTACTTAGCATGTTGGCTAACCCTTCCACTAACCTTAACCCTAACCTTAACCCTTTTAGCTAACCCTTCCCCTAACCCCTTGCCAAGCTAACGTTAGCCACCTAGCTAGAATTCATAACATATCATACTTTTCACAAATGTGTAACATATACTACATTTAGCAAATTTTGTCGCATATTATACGTTTTGTAAATTCGTAACATACAAATTACGGTCCACTATGGAGGATTATTTTGCTCGCTTAAACCGGATGACATTCTCATCAAACCTTTTACAAATGGCAAGCTTCTTTCTCTGTCTGTCTGGCTTGTCTTGTTCTCTATCTATCTTTCCCCTTATTCACCCCTCCCTCTCTCTCCCTCTCCCTCTCTATTCCTCCCACATTCTGTCCGTCCCTCTCTCCCCTTTCTCCAAAGAGACCATCTAAATAAGTTTAGTTTTTATCTCTTCAGTTGTAGCAGTCTACGAGTGATGTAGCTCTGACTTCTGCAGTCGCTGTTGAAACAAGATGGCTGCCTGGTGATTTGGCGTGTCAATGTGTCTCTTATCCTTTCACCTGGAGAGAGACGAGAAGATTGGAGACACAGAGGTTCAAAATCTCCTGACAGAGGCACTTCACATTGACAGTCACCCAGGGGCAGGCAGGCACGGGGCTTCTTTTTATATATTTTTCTCACTCTCACCCCCTCCTCCCCTCTGTCTCTCTCTCTCTCCCTCCCTCTTGTTCTCTCTCTCTCCCTCTTGTTCTCTATCTACCCTTCCCTCTCCTTCTCTCTCTCTCACACTCTTGTTCTCTCTCTCCCTCCCTCTTGTTCTCTCTCTCCCTCCCTCTTGTTCTCTCTCTCTCTCCCTCCCTCTTGTTCTCTCTCTCCCTCCCTCTTGTTCTCCCTCTCTCCCTCTTGTTCTCTATCTACCCTTCCCTCTCCTTTTCTCTCTCTCTCTCTCTCTCTCTCTCTCTCTCGTCTGTAAAAGGACCCTTGTACTGAGTCTTCACACTCCCCCTCACAATAGCACTCATTACAGCCAAAGCTGAACTGTGGATATGAGGCAGTGTCAAGAAACTTCAGTTACTGAGATATAAAAGAACAGAAGCCACGTATCAGACAAGATAGGACTAGAGGAATACTGCTGGAGGTTTCATTTAACACCTGCTCCTCAGACAAATTGAGAAATGTCTCGTAGTTAACGGTGGTGTTGCATGGTATACCGGTACCACGGTAATATCACAGTACCAGAACGTCATGACAATTATGATACTAACATTTTAGGATGCCGTAATAACGTTTCATATAATTGTTTTAATTTTTTTTATTTCATCTTTATTTAACCAGGTAGGCTAGTTGAGAAGAAGTTCTCATTTACAACTGCGACCTGGCCAAGATAAAGCATAGCAGTGTGAACAGACAACAACACAGAGTTACACATGGAGTAAACAATAAACAAGTCAATAACACAGTAGAAAAAAAAGAGAGTCTATATACATTGTGTGCAAAAGTCATGAGGAGGTAGGCGAATAATTACAATTTAGCAGATTAACACTGGAGTGATAAATGATTGGATGAACATGTGCAGGTAGAGATACTGGTGTGCAAAAGAGCAGAAAAGTAAATGAAATAAAAACATGATGAGGGGTAGGTAAGGTAGGTAAATTGGGTGGGCTATATACCAATGGACTATGTACCGATGGACTATGTACAGCTGCAGCGATCGGTTAGCTGCTCAAATAGCAGATGTTTAAAGTTGGTGAGGGAGATAAAAGTCTCCAACTTCAGCGATTTTTGCAATTCGTTCCAGTCGCAGGCAGCAGAGAACTGGAAGGAAAGGCGGCCAAATGAGGTGTTGGCTTTAGGGATGATCAGTGAGATACACCTGCTGGAGCGCGTGCTATGGGTGGGTGTTGCCATCGTGACCAGTGAACTGAGATAAGGGTGAGCTTTACCTAGCATGGACTTGTAGATGACCTGGAGCCAGTGGGTCTGGCAACGAATATGTAGCGAGGGCCAGCCGACCAGAGCATGCAGGTCGCAGTGGTGGGTGGTATAAGGTGCTTTAGTAACAAAACGGATGGCACTGTGATAAACTGCATCCAGTTTGCTGAGCAGAGTATTGGAAGCTATATTGTAGATGACATCCCCAAAGTCAAGGATCGGTAGGATAGTCAGTTTTACTAGGGTAAGTTTGGCGGCGTGAGTGAAGGAGGCTTTGTTGTGAAATAGAAAGCAGACTCTAGATTTGATTTTAGATTGGAGATGTTTGATATGAGTCTGGAAGGAGAGTTTACAGTCTAGCCAGACACCTAGGTACTTATAGATGTCCACATATTCTAGGTCGGAACCATCCAGGGTGGTGATGCTAGTCGGGCGTGCGGGTGCAGGCAGTGAATGGTTGAAAAGCATTCATTTGGTTTTACTAGTGTTTAAGAGCAGTTGGAGGCCACGGAAGGAGTGTTGTATGGCATTGAAGCTCGTTTGGAGGTTAGATAGCACAGTGTCCAAGGAAGGGCCAGAAGAATACAGAATGGTGTCGTCTGCGTAGAGGTGGATCAGGGAATCGCCTGCAGCAAGAGCAACATCATTGATATATACAGAGAAAAGAGTCAGCCCGAGAATTGAACCCTGTGGCACACCCCATAGAGACTGCCAGAGGACCGGACAACATGCCCTCCGATTTGACACTCTGAACTATGCCTGCAAAGTTGTTGGTGAACCAGGCAAGGCAGTCATCCGAAAAACCGAGGCTACTTAGTCTGCCGATAAGAACATGGTGATTGACAGAGTCGAAAGCTTTCATATAATATAATACTACTGAATTCTTCAGGCCTAGGCATCTACCGATCTAAAGAACCTGCTGGCGCCTGTTATGAAATGTTTATAAAGTCACATTTTGTTTCTAAAACAGCCACTAGTCAACTGTATGCGCAGGTCCAATAATATTAATTTCACTTAAATACTCATATCACTTGTGGCAGCTGTAATCAGACAGCTGCATCCTCTACCCACCCTCACTCATCAGCTTCTCTCAGCATCCTATACCCACCTTCACTCACCTGCTTCTCTCAGCATGCCCTACCAGCCCTCACTCACCTGCTTCTCTCAGCAGCCCCTACCAGCCATCAATCACCTGCTTCTCTCAGCAGACCCTACCAGCCATCAATCACCTGCTTCTCTCAGCAGACCCTACCAGCCATAAATCACCTGCTTCTCTCAGCATCCCCCACCAGCCCTCACTCACCTGCTTCTCTCAGCATCCACTGCCAGCCATCACTCACCTGCTTCTCAATATCCACCTACCAGCCCTCACTCACCTGCTTCTCTCAGCATCCCTTACCAGCCTTCACTCACCTGCTTCTCTCAGCATCCCCGACCAGCCCTCACTCACCTGCTTCTCTCAGCATCCCGACCAGCCCTCACTCACCTGCTTCTCGCTGCATCCCCTACAAGCCATCACTCACCTACTTCTCTCAGCATCCCCTACCAGCCCTCACTCACCTGCTTCTCTCAGCATCCCCTAAGAGCCCTCACTCACCTGCTACTCTCAGCAGCCTCTACCAGCCCTAACTCACCTGCTTCTCTCAGCAGCCTCTACCAGCCTTCACTCACCTGCTTCTCTCAGCATCGCCTACCAGCCCTCACTCACCTGCTTCTCTCAGCATCCACTACCAGCCCTCACTCACCTGCTTCTCTCAGCATCCCCAACCAGCCCTCACTCACCTGCTTCTCTCAGCATCGCCTACCAGCCCTCACTCACCTGCTTCTCTCAGCATCCCCGACCAGCCCTCATTCACCTGCATCTCTCAGCATTCCCGACCAGCCCTCACTCACCTGCTTCTCTCAGCATCCACCTACCAGTCCTCTCACCTGCTTCTCTCAGCATCCACCTACCAGCCCTCACTCACCTGCTTCTCTCAGCATTGCCTACCAGGCCTCACTCACCTGCTTCTCTCAGCATCGCCTACCAGGCCTCACTCACCTGCATCTCTCAGCATCGCCTACCAGTCCTCACTCACCTGCTTCTCTCCGTCTGCTCTTCATGCACATCTGTTCCTCCATCGGTAAAAAAAAAAACATGTAGCCTTGATGACGAGCGGGGATGCAGACCCCCGAAGAGACTTCCAATGTTACATTTTTACATTTAATATATTAAAGCAGCGTGCATCGCCTGTGGGCACAGGCTAGTCTAAGCAGACTTTGCAAGATCACTGTCATGCAGCATCTGAGTGTCGGAGAGGAAAACTGGAGCACCGTTTAGTGACAGTCATGCTTGCAGCTTTACTGCAATGAGAAAGGCTCGTCTCTCTATCCTAAAGGATTCCATGTGACCAGAGGGCTCGTCTCTCTATCCTAAAGGATTCCATATTACCAGAGGGCTTATTTCTCTAGCCTAAAGGATTCCATATTACCAGAGGGCTTATCTCTCTAGCCTAAAGGATTCCATATGACCCATATTACCAGAGGACATATCTCTCTAGCCTAAAGGATTCCATATTACCAGAGGGTTCATCTCTCTAGCCTAAAGAATTCCATCTGACCCATATTACCAGAGGGCTTAACTCTATCGCCTAAAGCATTCCATGTGACCTATATTACCAGAGGGCTTAACTCTCTAGCCTAAAGGATTACGTATTACCAGAGGGCTTATCTCTCTAGCCTACAGGATTCCATCTGACCCATTTTACCAGAGGGCTTAACTCTCTAGCCTAAAGAATTCCATATTACCAGAGGGCTCGTCTCTCTAGCCTAAAGGATTCCATGTGACCAGAGGGCTCGTCTCTCTAGCCTAAAGGATTCCATGTGACCAGAGGGCTTATCTCTCTAGCCTAAAGGATTCCATGTGACCCATATTACCAGAGGGCTTATCTCTCTAGCCTAAAGGATTCCATGTGACCAGAGGGCTTATCTCTCTAGCCTAAAGGATCCCATATGACCAGAGGGCTCGTCTCTCTAGCCTAAAGGATTCCATGTGACCAGAGGGCTTATCTCTCTAGCCTAAAGGATTCCATGTGACCCATATTACAAGAGGGCCTATCTCTCTAGCCTAAAGGATTCCATGTGACCAGAGGGCTTATCTCTCTAGCCTAAAGGATCCCATATGACCAGAGGGCTTATCTCTCTAGCCTAAAGGATTCCATATTACCAGAGGGCTTATCTCTCTAGCCTAAAGGAATCCATGTGACCAGAGGGATTATCTCTCTAGCCTAAAGGATTCCATATTACCAGAGGGCTCGTCTCTCTAGCCTAAAGGATTCCATGTGACCAGAGGGCTTGTCTCTCTAGCCTAAAGGATTCCATATGACCAGAGGGCTTATCTCTCTAGCCTAAAGGATTCCATATGACCAGAGGGCTTATCTCTCTAGCCTAAAGGATTCCATACGACCAGAGGGCTTATCTAGCCCAAGATGGCGTAGCAGTAAGTCGTCCTGTCGTGTCGTGTCCCTGTATATATCGTTTCTTTTTCGTTTTTTACATATTTTTCTACGCATATCTCTTAAAAAATATTTTGCTAAACCTAAGCTTCCAAATACTCTCCTGCAACCCGCCTCACCCAATGTAGCTATTTTTCCTAAAGTATTTATATTTACTTCGGAACCCCTCAACTGAAGCTAGCCAGCTAACCACCAGCTATGCTAGCGGTCTTCAGCTAACCGGTCATCAGCTAACCTGTAGTTCGGAAAGCTCTCACCAGTTCGAACAACGCGACTCTAACCAGAGCATAACGGACCTATTTATTTTTCATCCCCGGATTCATCCCCGGATTCCCACCCCAAACGGAACATTTTTCAGCTGGATTTTTCAGCTGGATCTTCACAACTAGCTATCTAGCTAAACCGCAGCCCCAGATGATTACTCCTGGCTAGCGTTTCCACCCACTTAGCTTGAAGCTAGCCCGGCCTGCGCACCTGTGCTACCACCGTAGCATACTCCTGAGCTACAATACCCGGGCCCACGACCGGTCTATCGATGTCACCGCATGAAGAGGAATAAACAGACTCACCCCATCGCGATGTCCCCCAAAGGCTAACTCTCTAGCCCTCACTATCTCCCTGCTTGCTAATTCGGCCTGCTAACTGCTAGCTTGTCCAGCTCCGGTCCGCTAACTGCTACCTTGTCTAGCCCGGGCCTACAAACTGTTAGCTTGTTAGCACAGGCCTGCTAACCGCCTGAATCGCCGCGTCCCAAACGCTCACCGGACCCATATTTACTTTCTATCTCTTTTGACTTTTAATTTGTTTATACCTTCCGGAAACCTGCCTCACCCAATGTGATACGGAATCGCTATTATTTTTTAAATTTTTAGAACACACTCAAGAACCTCCAGAAGCTAACCAGCTAACTAGCTATTTAGTCATTGTTAGTTTTTTTTTACCTGGATAACACTCGCCAGTCCAGCTTCCCTGCCCCATCCACCGCTGCCCCCTGGACACTGATCTCTTGGCTACATAGCTGATGCACGCTGGACTGTCCATTAATCACGGTACTCCATTCTGCTTGTTTGTTTTATCTGCTGGCCCCGTTGCCTAGTCTACGCCATTTTACCTGCTGTTGTTGTGCTAGCTGATTAGCTGTTGTCTCACCTACTGTTTTAGCTAGCTTTCCCAATTCAACACCTGTGATTACTGTATGCCTCGCTGTATGTCTCTCTCAAATGTCAATATGCCTTGTATACTGTTGTTCAGGTTAGTTATCATTGTTTTAGTTCACAATGGCCCCTAGTTCCACTCTTCATACCCCTGATAACTCCTTTGTCCCACCTCCCACACATGCGGTGACCTCACCCATTACTACCAGCATGTCCAGAGATACAACCTCTCTCATCATCAACCAGTGCCTGGGCTTACCTCCGCTGTACCCGCACCCCACCATACCCCTGTCTGCGCATTATGCCCTGAATATATTCTACCATGCCCAGAAACCTGCTCCTCTTATTCTCTGTCCCCAACGCTCTAGGCGACCAGTTTTGATAGCCTTTAGCCGCACCCTCATACTACTCCTTCTCTGTTCCGCGGGTGATGTGGAGGTAAACCCAGGCCCTGCATGTCCCCAGGCACCCTCATTTGTTGACTTCTGTGATCGAAAAGCCTTGGTTTCATGCATGTCAACATCAGAAGCCTCCTCCCTAAGTTTGTTTTACTCACTGCTTTAGCACACTCTGCTAACCCTGATGTCCTTGCTGTGTCTGAATCCTGGCTCAGGAAGGCCACCAAAAATTCAGAGATTTCCATACCCAACTATAACATCTTCCGTCAAGATAGAACTGCCAAAGGGGGAGGAGTTGCAGTTTACTGCAGAGATAGCCTGCAAAGTAATGTCATACTTTCCAGGTCCATACCCAAACATTTCGAACTACTAATTTTGAAAATTACTCTCTCCAGAAATAAGTCTCTCACGGTTGCCGCCTGCTACTGACCCCCCTCAGCTCCCAGCTGTGCCCTGGACACCATTTGTGAATTGATCGCCCCCCATCTAGCTTCAGAGTTTGTTCTGTTAGGTGACCTAAACTGGGATATGCTTAACACCCCGCCAGTCCTACAATCTAAGCTAGATGCCCTCAATCTCACACAAATCATCAAGGAACCCACCAGGTACAACCCTAACTCTGTAAACAAGGGCACCCTCATAGACGTCATCCTGACCAACTGGCCCTCCAAATACACCTCCGCTGTCTTCAACCAGGATCTCAGCGATCACTGCCTCATTGCCTGTATCTGCTACGGAGCCGCAGTCAAATGACCACCCCTCATCACTGTCAAACGCTCCCTAAAACACTTCTGTGAGCAGGCCTTTCTAATCGACCTGGCCCGGGTATCCTGGAAGGACATTGACCTCATCCCGTCAGTTGAGGATGCCTGGTCATTCTTTAAAAGTAACTTCCTCACCATTTTAGATAAGCATGCTCCGTTCAAAAAATGCAGAACTAAGAACAGATACAGCCCTTGGTTCACCCCAGACCTGACTGCCCTCGACCAGCACAAAAACATCCTGTGGCGGACTGCAATAGCATCGAATAGTCCCCGCGATATGCAACTGTTCAGGGAAGTCCGGAACCAATACACGCAGTCAGTCAGGAAAGCTAAGGCCAGCTTCTTCAGGCAGACGTTTGCATCCTGTAGCTCCAACTCCAAAAGGTTCTGGGACACTGTGAAGTCCATGGAGAACAAGAGCACCTCCTCCCAGCTGCCCACTGCACTGAGGCTAGGTAACACGGTCACCACTGATAAATCCATGATTATCGAAAACTTCAATAAGAATTTCTCAACGGCTGGCCATGCCTTCCGCCTGGCTACTTCAACCTCGGCCAACAGCTCCGCCCCCCCCGCAGCTCCTCGCCCAAGCCTCTCCAGGTTCTCCTTTACCCAAATCCAGATAGCAGATGTTCTGAAAGAGCTGCAAAACCTGGACCCGTACAAATCAGCTGGGCTTGACAATCTGGACCCTCTATTTCTGAAACTATCTGCCACCATTGTCGCAACCCCTATTACCAGCCTGTTCAACCTCTCTTTCATATCGTCTGAGATCCCCAAGGATTGGAAAGCTGCCGCAGTCATCCCCCTCTTCAAAGGGGGAGACACCCTGGACCCAAACTGTTACAGACCTATATCCATCCTGCCCTGCCTATCTAAGGTCTTCGAAAGCCAAGTCAACAAACAGGTCACTGACCATCTCGAATCCCACCGTACCTTCTCCGCTGTGCAATCTGGTTTCCGAGCCGGTCATGGGTGCACCTCAGCCACACTCAAGGTACTAAACGATATCATAACCGCCATCGATAAAAGACAGTACTGTGCAGCCGTCCTCATCGACCTTGCCAAGGCTTTCGACTCTGTCAATCACCATATTCTTATCGGCAGACTCAGTAGCCTCGGTTTTTCGGATGACTGCCTTGCCTGGTTCACCAATTACTTTGCAGACAGAGTTCAGTGTGTCAAATCGGAGGGCATGCTGTCCGGTCCTCTGGCAGTCTCTATGGGGGTGCCACAGGGTTCAATTCTCGGGCCGACTCTTTTCTCTGTGTATATCAATGATGTTGCTCTTGCTGCGGGCGATTCCCTGATCCACCTCTACGCAGACGACACCATTCTATATACTTTCGGCCCGTCTTTGGACACTGTGCTATCTAACCTCCAAACAAGCTTCAATGCCATACAACACTCCTTCCGTGGCCTCCAACTGCTCTTAAACGCTAGTAAAACCAAATGCATGCTTTTCAACCGGTCGCTGCCTGCACCCGCATGCCCGACTAGCATTACCACCCTGGATGGTTCCGACCTAGAATATGTGGACGTCTATAAGTACCTAGGTGTCTGGCTAGACTGCAAACTCTCCTTCCAGACTCATATCAAACATCTCCAATCGAAAATCAAATCAAGAGTCGGCTTTCTATTCCGCAACAAAGCCTACTTCACTCACGCCGCCAAGCTTACCCTAGTAAAACTGACTATCCTACCGATCCTCGACTTCGGCGATGTCATCTACAAAATGGCTTCCAACACTCTACTCAGCAAACTGGATGCAGTCTATCACAGTGCCATCCGTTTTGTCACTAAAGCACCTTATACCACCCACCACTGCGACTTGTATGCTCTAGTCGGCTAGCCCTCGCTACATATTCGTCGCCAGACCCACTGGCTCCAGGTCATCTACAAGTCCATCCTAGGTAAAGCTCCGCCTTATCTCAGCTCACTGGTCACGATGGCAACACCCATCTGTAGCACGTGCTCCAGCAGGTGTATCTCACTGATCATCCCTAAAGCCAACACCTCATTTGGCCGCCTTTCGTTCCAGTACTCTGCTGCCTGTGACTGGAACGAATTGCAAAAATCACTGAAGTTGGAGACTCTTATCTCCCTCACCAACCTCAAACATCAGCTATCTGAGCAGCTAACCGATCGCTGCAGCTGTACATAGTCTATTGGTAAATAGCCCACCCTTTTTCACCTACCTCATCCCCATACTGTTTTAATTTATTTACTTTTCTGCTCTTTTGCACACCAATATCTCTACCTGTACATGACCATCTGATCATTCATCACTCCAGTGTTAATCTACAAAATTGTAATTATTTGCCTACCTCCTCATGCCTTTTGCACACATTGTATATAGACTCCCCCTTTTTTTCTACTGTGTTATTGACTTGTTAATTGTTTACTCCATGTGTAACTCTTTGTTGTCTGCTCACACTGCTATGCTTTATCTTGGCCAGGTCGCAGTTGCAAATGAGAACTTGTTCTCAACTAGCCTACCTGGTTAAATAAAGGTGAAATATTTTTTTTTTTTTTTTAATTATCTCTCTAGCCTAAAGGATTCCATATGATCAGAGGGCTCGTCTCTCTAGCCTAAAGGATTCCATGTGACCAGAGGGCTTATCTCTCTAGCCTAAAGGATTCCATTTTACCAGAGGGCTTGTCTCTCTAGCCTAATGGATTCCATATGACCAGAGGGCTTATCTCTCTAGCCTAAAGGATTCCATGTGACCAGAGGTCTTATCTCTCTAGCCGAAAAGATTCCATGTGACCCATATCACCAGAGGGCTTGTTTCTCTATCCTAAATGGTTCCATATGACCAGAGGTCTTGTCTCTCCATATGACCAGAGGTCTTGTCTCTCTATATGACCAGAGGTCTTGTCTCTCTATATGACCAGAGGTCTTGTCTATCTATATTACCAGAGGTCTTTTCTCTCTATATGACCAGAGGTCTTGTCTCTCTATATGACCAGAGGTCTTGTCTCTCCATATGACCAGAGGTCTTGTCTCTCTATGTTGCCAGAGGTCTTCTCTCTCTATATGACCAGAGGTCTTCTCTCTCTATATGACCAGAGGTCTTCTCTCTCTATATGACCAGAGGTCTTGTCTCTCCATATGACCAGAGGTCTTCTCTCTCTATATGACCAGAGGTCTTGTCTCTCTATATTACCAGAGGTCTTGTCTCTCTATATGACCAGAGGTCTTCTCTCTCTATATGACCAGAGGTCTTCTCTCTCTATATGACCAGAGGTCTTGTCTTTCTCTCCTAAACGGTTCTATATTACCAGAGATGCCTTTTAATATATACATTTATATTTTTTAACCTTTATTTAACTAGGCAACTCAGTTAAGAACAAATTCTTATTTACAATAGCAGCCTTGGAACAGTTGGTTAACTGGTCTAGGAACAGTTGGTTAACTGGTCTAGGAACAGTGGGTTAACTGGTCTAGGAACAGTGGGTTAACTGGTCTAGGAACAGTTTGTTAACTGGTCTAGGAACAGTGGGTTAACTGGTCTAGGAACAGTTGGTTAACTGGTCTAGGAACAGTGGGTTAACTGGTCTAGGAACAGTTGGTTAACTGGTCTAGGAACAGTGGGTTAACTGGTCTAGGAACAGTGGGTTAACTGGTCTAGGAACAGTTGGTTAACTGGTCTAGGAACAGTTGGTTAACTGGTCTAGGAACAGTGGGTTAACTGGTCTAGGAACAGTGGTTTAACTGGTCTAGGAACAGTGGGTTAACTGGTCTAGGAACAGTGGGTTAACTGGTCTAGGAACAGTGGGTTAACTGGTGTAGGAACAGTTGTTTAACTGGTCTAGGAACAGTGGGTTAACTGGTCTAGGAACAGTGGGTTAACTGGTCTAGGAACAGTGGGTTAACTGCCTTGTTCAGGGGCTGAACGACACCTTGTCAGCTCTGGGATTCGATCCAGCAACCTTTCGATTACTAACCCAACACTCAAACCACCTTCATGGAATACTAAACTATTTAAATGGTAGGATTCATATAGGTAGGATTCATATAGGTAGATTTCATATAGGTGTGATTCATATAGGTATGATTCATATAGGTAGGATTGATATAGGTAGGATTCATATAGGTATGGTTCAAATAGGTAGATTTCATATAGGTGTGATTCATATAGGTAGGATTCATATAGGTAGGATTCATATAGGTAGGGTTCATATAGGTAGATTTCATATAGGTGTGATTCATATAGGTAGGATTCATATAGGTAGGATTCATATAGGTAGATTTCATATAGGTGTGATTCATATAGGTAGGATTCATATAGGTGTGATTCATATAGGTTCATTCATATGTCATTGTGTCCCCTTACTGATACAATGACATGCAAATCATTATGTACATTCCTTCCTCTCATTCCTCCAGGCAAGTCACAGGTAGGTCTGTGTGAACAACAGTGTGAAGTTAAATTCAAATGTGTTATACTGAGTAGAAGTGTGAATTTCAGTGACAGGTTGTTGGATAGCACATGCACAGAATGTGTAGAAATCAGGAACAAGCATCTGGGGGATGGGTCTAACAGGACAAGGAGAACAGAATGGGGGAATGGGTCTAACAGGACAAGGAGAACAGAATGGGGGAATGGGTCTAACAGGACAAGGAGAACAGAATGGGGGAATGGGTCTAACAGGACAAGGAGAACAGAATGGGGGGATGGGGAGAACAGGACAAGGAGAACAGAATGGGGGGAATGGGGAGAACAGAATGGGAGAATGGGTCTAACAGGACAAGGAGAACAGAATGGGGGAATGGGGAGAACAGAATGGGAGAATGGGTCTAACAGGACAAGGAGAACAGAATGGGGGAATGGGGAGAACAGAATGGGAGAATGGGTCTAACAGGACAAGGAGAACAGAATGGGGGAATGGGGAGAACAGAATGGGAGAATGGGTCTAAAAGGACAAGGAGAACAGAATGGGGGAATGGGTCTAACAGGACAAGGAGAACAGAATGGGGGAATGGGACTAACAGGACAAGGAGAACAGAATGGGGGGATGGGTCTAACAGGACAAGGAGAACAGAATGGGTCTAACAGGACAAGGAGAACAGAATGGGAGAATGGGACTAACAGGACAAGGAGAACAGAATGGGGGAATGGGACTAACAGGACAAGGAGAACAGAATGGGGGAATGGGACTAACAGGACAAGGAGAACAGAATGGGGGGATGGGTCTAACAGGACAAGGAGAACAGAATGGGGGGATGGGGAGAACAGAATGGGAGAATGGGACTAACGGGACAAGGAGAACAGAATGGGGGAATGGGTCTAACAGGACAAGGAGAACAGAATTGGCAAATGGGACTAACAGGACAAGGAGAACAGAATGGGGGGATGGGGAGAACAGAATGGGGGAATGGGTCTAACAGGACAAGGAGAACAGAATGGGGGAATGGGTCTAACAGGACAAGGAGAACAGAATGGGAGAATGGGTCTAACAGGACAAGGAGAACAGAATGGGGGAATGAGTCTAACAGGACAAGGAGAACAGAATGGGGGAATGGGTCTAACAGGACAAGGAGAACAGAATGGGGGAATGGGACTAACAGGACAAGGAGAACAGAATGGGGGAATGGGACTAACAGGACAAGGAGAACAGAATGGGGGAATGGGTCTAACAGGACAAGGAGAACAGAATGGGAGAATGGGTCTAAAAGGACAAGGAGAACAGAATTGGCAAATGGGACTAACAGGTCAAGGAGAACAGAATGGGGGGGAAAGGAGAACAGAATGGGGGGATGGGGAGAACAGAATGGGAGAATGGGTCTAACAGGACAAGGAGAACAGAATTGGCAAATGGGACTAACAGGACAAGGAGAACAGAATGGGGGGATGGGGAGAACAGAATGGGGGAATGGGTCTAACAGGACAAGGAGAACAGAATGGGGGAATGGGTCTAACAGGACAAGGAGAACAGAATGGGAGAATGGGTCTAACAGGAAAAGGAGAACAGAATGGGGGAATGGGTCTAACAGGACAAGGAGAACAGAATGGGTCTAACAGGACAAGGAGAACAGAATGGGAGAATGGGACTAACAGGACAAGGAGAACAGAATGGGGGAATGGGACTAACAGGACAAGGAGAACAGAATGGGGGAATGGGTCTAACAGGACAAGGAGAACAGAATGGGGGAATGAGTCTAACAGGACAAGGAGAACAGAATGGGGGAATGGGTCTAACAGGACAAGGAGAACAGAATGGGGGAATGGGACTAACAGGACAAGGAGAACAGAATGGGGGGATGGGGAGAACAGAATGGGGGAATGGGTCTACAGGACAAGGAGAACAGAATGGGGGAATGGGTCTAACAGGACAAGGAGAACAGAATGGGAGAATGGGTCTAACAGGACAAGGAGAACAGAATGGGAGAATGGGACTAACAGGACAGGAGAACAGAATGGGAAATTAGACTAAAAGGACAAGGAGAACAGAATGGGGGAATGGGACTAACAGGACAGGAGGACAGAATGGGGGAATGGGACTAACAGGACAGGAGGACAGAATGGGGGAATGGGACTAACAGGACAGGAGGACAGAATGGGGGGATGGGGAGAAC
This sequence comes from Oncorhynchus kisutch, assembly GCF_002021735.2. Lineage (NCBI taxonomy): Eukaryota > Metazoa > Chordata > Actinopteri > Salmoniformes > Salmonidae > Oncorhynchus > Oncorhynchus kisutch. Next base: position 4,085,552 of record NC_034174.2, read on the forward strand.
AGAACAGGGGAGAACAGGACGGGGAGAACAGGATGGGGAGAACAGAATGGGGGGGCGGGGAGAACAGAATGGGGAATGGGACTAACAGGACAGGAGAACAGAATGGGGGAATTGGTCTAACAGGACAGGAGAACAGAATGGGGGAATGGGTCTAACAGGACAGGAGAACAGAATGGGGGGATGGGTCTAACATACCGGAGAACAGAATGGGGGGATGGGGAGAACAGAATGGGGAATGGGACTAACAGGACAGGAAAACAGAATGGGGGGATGGGTCTAACAGGACATGAGAACAGAATGGGGGGATGGGGAGAACAGAATAAGGAATGGGACTAACAGGACATGAGAACAGAATGGGGGGATGGGGAGAACAGAATGGGGAATGGGACTAACAGGACAGGAGAACAGAATGGGGGGATGGGGAGAACAGAATGGGGGGATGGGGAGAACAGAATGGGGGAATGGGACTAACAGGACATGAGGCCACAGATTCTTTCCTCCATCATATCGCGATACTCCTCGTTATTGTGATACTTGGCCTGCTATTGTATCATTAGTAAAATGTGTGTATCATGACAACTCTAGTTATAGGATAACATTATTATTATTATTAGTAGTGATTATTATTAGTGATTATTAACATTATGACATCACACATAAGTATATTGGTGAAATAAAGTTTGATGTTTGACTATTTATAAATACTACACTGAGTAAACAAAACATTAAGAACACCTGCTCTTTCCATGACATAGACTGACCAGGTGAAAGCTGTGATGCCTTATTGATTGTCACTTCAATCCATTTCAATCACAATGTAGATGAACAGGAAGAAACAAGTTAAATAAGGATTCTTAAGCCTGTGTGGGGCATTGTGGACTTTCCCCATCATTTTGTGGGTAGTTTGAAGTCTCCGGATATATGAGATATCCAGGGAAGTCTCCAGATATATGGGATGTCCAGGGAAGTCTCCGGATATATGGGATGTCCAGGGAAGTCTCCAGATATATGGGATATCCAGGGAAGTCTCCAGATATATGGGATGTCCAGGGAAGTCTCCGGATATATGGGATGTCCAGGGAAGTCTCCAGATATATGGGATATCCAGGGAAGTCTCCAGATATATGGGATATCCAGGGAAGTCTCCAGATATATGGGATGTCCAGGGAAGTCTCCGGATATATGGGATGTCCAGGGAAGTCTCCAGATATATGGGATGTCCAGGGAAGCGAGGAGTTATAAAATCGGTCTCAATTTTTTTATTGAACTTTTATTTAACTGGTCAAGTCAGTTAAGAACAAAATCTTACTTACAATGGCGACCTACTCCGGCCAAACCCGGCCAATTGTGTGCCGCCCTATGGGACTCCCAATCACGGCCGGATGTGATACAGCCTGGATTCGAACCAGGGACTGAGATGCAGTGCCTTAGCCACTCGGAAGCTTATATAACACTTTCATTATATAAAATTCTACATTGGAAAAACAAAAAAACGAGGCTACAGTGTACCCAATAATTTGGTAAAAAATTGGTATTACAGTCATTTAAATAATGGTAGTTGAGGATAGCCTCGTTTTCATAGGGAGAACAAAGTGGATATCCCATATATCCGGATGGACACCTCTGTTCCTCTTTTCAGACTAGTGTGAGTGAGTGAGAGTTCATCTGTTCCTCTTTTCAGACTAGTGTGAGTGAGTGAGAGTTCATCTGTTCCTCTTTTCAGACTAGTGTGAGTGAGTGAGAGTTCATCTGTTCCTCTTTTCAGACTAGTGTGAGTGAGAGTTCATCTGTTCCTCTTTTCAGACTAGTGTGAGTGAGAGTTCATCTGTTCCTCTTTTCAGACTAGTGTGAGTGAGTGAGAGTTCATCTGTTCCTCTTTTCAGACTAGTGTGAGTGAGAGTTCATCTGTTCCTCTTTTCAGACTAGTGAGAGTGAGGGAGAGTTCATCTGTCTCAGCAGCTAATTAATTTCCCGGAACACTGAATGGAGAGATGGGGGAGAGACACCTCTTTCCGGCTCTTTCCCAGCCAACCTGCTGTTCTTGTGTGAAGTTGGGAGTGTGATATTCTCTCAAAGCTCAAGTGTGAACTGTTGTATACCCCTAGGTGATATGCAATAAATCAACGGTAGGTCATGTTGCCAGTCTTTTTGCAATGGTCATGTACATTATATTATTAGGATGTCTTACTTGCTATCTACAGTATGTATACATAATAGCTTTGTACATTTCACTATTTTAAGAAGTGTAGAACCTGCCAGTGAATGAGACAGGGAATTAGACGGCGATATTGGTTTCATTCTGCTTTAGGGTATAGCTGATTTGATAGTACAGTCTTGCCCAAAAGATAAGAATATCACAAATATAAATTTTCACAAAGTCTGCTGCCTCAGTTTGTATGATGGAAATTTGCATTATACCCCAGAATGTTATGAAGAGTGATCAGATGAATTGCAATTAATTGCAAAGTCCCCCTTTGCCATGCAAATGAACTGAATCCCCCAAAAAACATTTCCACTGCATTTCAGCCCTGCCACAAAAGGACCAGCTGACATCATGTCTCTCATTAACACAGGTGTGAGTGTTGACGAGGACAAGGCTGGAGATCACTCTGTCATACTGATTGAGTTCGAATAACAGACTGGAAGCTTCAAAAGGAGGGAGGTGCTTGGAATCATTGTTCTTCCTCTGTCAACCATAGTTACCTGCAAGGAAAGACTTGCCGTCATCATTGCTTTGCACAAAAGGGCTTCACAGGCAAGGATATTGCTGCCAGGAAGATTGCACCTAAATCAAACATTTATCGGATCATCAAAAACTTCAAGGAGAGCGGTTCAATTGTTGTGAAGAAGGCTTCAGGGCACCCAAGAAAGTCCAGCAAGCGCCAGCACCATCTCCTAAAGTTGATTCAGCTCTGGGATCGGGGCACCACCAGTACAGAGCTTGCTCAGGAATGGCAGCCGGCAGGTGTGAGTGCATCTGCACGCACAGTGATGCGAAGACCTTTGGAGGATGGCCTGGTGTCAAGAAGGGCAGCAAAGAAGACACTTCTATCCAGGAAAAACAGACTGATATTCTGCAAAAGGTACAGGGATTGAACTGCTGGGGACTGGGGTAAAGTCATTTTCTCTGATGAATCCCCTTTCCGATTGTTTGGGGCATCTGGAAGAAAGTTTTTTCCAGAAAAGACAAGGTCAGCGCTACCATCAGTTCGGTGTTATGCCAACAGTAAAGCATCCTGAGACCATTCATGTGTCGGGTTGCTTCTCAGCCAAGGGAGTGGGCTCACTCACAATTTTGCCTAAGAACACACCCAAGAATAAAGAATGGTACCAACACATCCTCCGAGAGCAACTTCTCCCAACCATCCAGGAACAGTTTGGTGATGAACAATGCCTTTTCCAGCATGATGGAGCACCTTGCCATAAGGCAAAGTGATAACTAAGTGGCTCGGGGAACAAAACATTGATATTTTGGGTCCATGGCCAGGAAACTCCCCAGACCTTAATCCCATTGAGAACTTGTGGTCAATCCTCAAGAGATGGGTGGACAAACAAAACCCCACAAATTCTGACAAATTCCAAGCATTGATTATGCAAGAATGGGCTGCCATCAGTCAGCATGTGGCCCAGAAGTTAATTGACAGCATGCCAGGGCGAATTGCAGAGGTTTTGAAAAAGAAGGGTCAACACTGCAAATATTGGCTCTTTGCATCAACTTCATGTAATTGTCAATAAAAGCCTTTGACACTTATGAAATGCTTGTAATTATACTTCAGTATTCCATAGTAACATCTGACAAAAATATCTAAAGACACTGAAGCAGCAATCTTTGTGGAAATGAATATTTGTGTCATTCTCAAAACTTTTAGCCACGACTGTACCATGAAAGGGTAGAGTTGATTTGATAGTACAATGAAATCTCTTGCCTTTTCTCTTCCTCCTTCCATCTATTTCCCGCCCTCTTACACAACAGCAATGTGTCAAGTTGTTTTTCTATTTCATTGTGTTTTACAGCTAATTTGTAATAGAACAGTTAGTTATGATTCATCCCACGATATTGGTTAGCTTTTTATTTGCCCTTTACTGCCAAATAATAACACTTTTAGAAATGTCTTATTTTGAATCATGGCCTTTATCCATCAGTTTCTTTTGAAGGCACTCTGACTGAAATGAGGTCCTCAAATGTCTATTGATTTAATCAACCCAAAGCTGAATTCAGAAGAAAACAATCAGTGTTTCCAAAAAACAGTTCAAGAGCGTGACGTAGCAGCCTGCTGTCTGGTCTGAATATGGTTCAATAGCCATCATTTTTCCCCCTTCATTAGGGTGAAGCTTGACTAAGAGGTTTATGGGTAATGAAACTGGATTGGCCCTGTTATGCGGACCAGGGTTCAAATACTAACTGAATTCTGTGTTTTGCTGTAGCCTGCCAAAAATGCCAGATGGGTCTGGGTTTGCACTTTGGGGACTATTCTATTGGTCCATTAAGCCATACAAGCTGAATCAAGCACTTATTAAGTATTTGAAATGTCCAGATCTTAGCTATTGTGTGCATTGTTATTGTGTCAGTGTGTATGGGACATATCAACACTACAATACTACAAGTTACTCAGGCAGGGTGCATAGAGACTAGTAGGGAACAGTCTTGAATCGATTTTCATAAAAAAATAACTTCTCTTCCTCCCCTCAGGCATCTGTGCTACCGTACAGTCGGCAGCGAAACCAGTGATGTGATGAATATATCATTACAATACATTATAAAGGGTTTATATTAACACGGATGAAGGAGATTTCTACTGGTGATTTACAGCCTAGACTAACTCTCAGTACAGCCGGGCTGTTAAGACAGTGTGTATATGTGTGTATATGTGTGTGTGTGTGTGTGTGTGTGTGTGTGTGTGTGTGTGTGTATGTGTGTGTGTGTGTGTGTACAAAAGCCTGTCCTCGAGCTCCAGTTCTGAGCCAATGACCCGTCATCTTTTACTTCAACCTTCTAATAGTCTAATAAACATGTTTCATATCAGAAAAAATAATTATTTGGTTGTTATTTGTTTGTTTTTTAGTACTCTTATTTCCCTGACTGATCAATGCTCTCTCCTCTCTCTCCGCAGTGAGCGATATGTTTGGAACATCATATCGCAATTAAATTGCAGTATCAAATTGCAATACATATGCAATTGTGAGAATCGTGAGAATCAGGTGATATTTAAGACTGGCTGGCCCGGGTGACATTTAAGACTGGCTGGCCCGGGTGACATTTAAGACTGGCTGGCCCGGGTGACATTTAAGACTGGCTGGCCCGGGTGACATTCCCTAGTGGGCATCCTGAACCCATTACAACTTTCAGTAGGCACTCACATGGGTGTCTTTAAGAACCCCTTCTTGAGCGCCTTTCTGTTTAGTTTTGGTTGTCAAAGTGATTATTATTTTTTTTTAGTTCTCTTTGTTGTGAGCGACATGTCGAGTTTGTCTTGTGGGAACGTAACAAAATGTGGGCTCGTCTGGGATCTTGAGTCGCTCTAATCACTCCGATGCTCTGCTGTATCCGAATCTTTTGATTGTTCAAAATACACTTTTGGGGTTGAGTTTCTGTCACTTACATCATCCACCCAAAGGGGTTATAAAATTGAAGAAATCATTTTGAATGTTGAATAAAAAACACAAGCTAATAGATAAATAAAGCCATGGACTTTAAATTGGAAACATTTGCGGAAAACTCTACATGAGAGACGCTAAAGGAATTTACAAAAGCGAATCTGCTCGTCATTTCAAAGCATTATGACATCAAGGTGGCATCTGGGGATCCAAAAGCAGCAGTCAAAAACTTGATTGTTACCGCTTTGGTGGAGGGGGTCATCCTTCCGGACAGGAAAGATGATGAAAAGGGAAACAGAACAGTGAGGAGAGATTGGAGCATCAGAAATGAGTTAGAGAACACGGAAATAGAAGATGAACGTAAACAAGCAGCCAGACAACAAGAACAGGAACGCCAGCTAAGAGAGATAGATCTGGAAACACTCCGAATCCAGTCAGGCCATCCTGCAACACTCAACAGAGTTTGACCTTGGTCGGAACAGCCGGCTTGTACCGCCTTTAATAATAATGAGGGGAAAAAAACTATTTGTCCAGGTCTAACAGTGGAGGTATACCAAACTCCAGGACTGGATGGCAACTCCAGGTCTAACAGTGGAGGTATACTAACTAATTTCTGATGCTCCAATCTCTCCTCACGTTCTTTTTCCTTGTGTTCAAGCTCAAATCTCTCCTCACTGTTCTGTTTCCCTTTTCATCATCTTTCCTGTCCCAGTACCAGATCAATGTGGAGCTATATACAGGAAGTACCAGTACCAGATCAATGTGGAGCTATATACAGGAAGTACCAGTACCAGATCAATGTGGAGCTATATACAGGAAGTACCAGTACCAGATCAATGTGGAGCTATATACAAGGAGTACCAGTACCAGATCAATGTGGAGCTATATACAGGAAGTACCAGTACCAGATCAATGTGGAGCTATATACAGGAAGTACCAGTACCAGATCAATGTGGAGCTATATACAGGAAGTACCAGTACCAGATTAATGTGCAGCTATATACAGGAAGTACCAGTACCAGATCAATGTGGAGCTATATACAGGAAGTACCAGTACCAGATCAATGTGGATTTATATACAGGAAGTACCAGTACCAGATCAATGTGGAGCTATACACAGGAAGTACCAGTACCCGATTAATGTGGAGCTATATACAAGGAGTACCAGTACCAGATTAATGTGCAGCTATACACATTGAATGATGTTATGATGGACACAGCTTTGTAGAACCAAAACATACACCCTCTGCTCAACAAACTCGAACTCGAGAACAAATCGTTTGGGGTGTCGTGCTGCAGTTAGCGGACAATATTAAGTTCAGAAGTTTTGACAGCAGTCAAGCAAATGGACTCCGCCAAGAGTCGTACACAATCTAGTCCGGTTGCGGCCACAACTAGACCTAGTTTCAAATGTACCAATAAAGAATCTTATTTGCATGACCTAGCAATCAACAAATGTACGTCTTCCCAGTTCCAACAAGCCCCTCGTGAACGAATCACTACTATATATACAGGGTTTTCAGTTCATCGTTCACCAGTAGTGGGTTCTGCGTGCTGGGGGTATTACTGACTCAAACGAACTAAACGAGTCGTAATCAAATCAAATTGTATTTGTCACATACACATGGTTAGCAGATGTTAATGTGAGTGTAGCGAAATGCTTGTGTAAGAAAAAACACGTAAAAGTCGAAAGATTTGTTAGTTTGACTGAACAAGTCAGTAAAAAAAAGAGTTGATCATATCCGAGTCAGCCATTTAGACCACTACTCGCTACTACTTCACTACTGAGTATTCTAAATGAAACCTCCAAACCTCTTCCTTTCTCCTCTCAACTCAACAGCCATACAGTAAGACAGGGACAAAGCTGTGTGAAAAATGGACCCTCCCCACCAACATCCTCTTCTTCACCTTCACTGTCATAGATTTTTATATTGTGTTATTGACTGTACGTTTGTTTATGCGTAACTCTGTTGGTGTTGTTTGTGTCACACTGCTTTGATTTATCTTGGCCAGGTCGCAGTTGTAAATGAGAACTTGTTCTCAACTAACTTACCTGGTTAAATAAAGGTGAAATAAAAATAAAAACTCCCCATCCCTACCACTAACGCTCTTCAAGCTCCCACCCCTCATATCCTCTAGTGTACAGGAGAAGATCAATGGAGATAATTGTGCTCCGTTATTGCTGCCTAAAAGGCTTTAGATGCAGCTAATGCTGAGTGCTAAGCTAATCAGATTGTTCCGCAGCGTAATGCGTTTAGTGAGGATAGCTGGGGTTAGTTGGGGGACAATGCACTTGCATTATGCTATCCCACAATAGGCTATCACACAGCAGGTTATCACACAGTAGGCTATCTCAGTAGGCTATCCCAGTAGGCTATCCCACAGTAGGCTATCCCACTGAAAGAAGAGGGGATCCCTCCTATATAAACCTACACTTGTGGGCAGTCAACAGTTCCTGTATTGGCCTAACAATTGCAGTAATTCATGTGCATCAGGGCACACTATTGTCTCCCAACACGGCACACTATTGTCTCCCAACACGGCACACTATTGTCTCCCATCACGGCACACTATTGTCTCCCAACACGGCACACTATTGTCTCCCAACACGGCACACTATTGTCTCCCAACACGGCACACTATTGTCTCCCAACACGGCACACTATTGTCTCCCAACACGGCACACTATTGTCTCCCAACACGGCACACTTTTGTCTCCCAACACGGCACACTATTGTCTCCCAACACGGCACACTATTGTCTCCCAACACGGCACACTATTGTCTCCCAACACGGCACACTATTGTCTCCCAACACGGCACACTATTGTCTCCCAACACGGCACACTTTTGTCTCCCAACACGGCACACTATTGTCTCCCAACACGGCACTCTATTGTCTCCCAACACGGCACACTATTGTCTCCCAACACGGCACACTATTGTCTCCCAACACGGCATACTATTGTCTCCCAACACGGCACACTATTGTCTCCCAACAAGGCACACTATTGTCTCCCAACACGGCACACTATTGTCTCCCAACACGGCACACTATTGTCTCCCAACACGGCACACTTTTGTCTCCCAACACGGCACACTATTGTCTCCCAACACGGCACACTATTGTCTCCCAACACGGCACACTATTGTCTCCCAACACGGCACACTATTGTCTCCCAACACGGCACACTTTTGTCTCCCAACACGGCACACTATTGTCGCCCAACACGGCACACTATTGTCTCCCAACACGGCACACTTTTGTCTCCCAACACGGCACACTATTGTCTCCCAACACGGCACTCTATTGTCTCCCAACACGGCACACTATTGTCTCCCAACACGGCACACTATTGTCTCCCAACACGGCATACTATTGTCTCCCAACACGGCACACTATTGTCTCCCAACACGGCACACTATTGTCTCCCAACACGGCACACTATTGTCTCCCAACACGGCACACTATTGTCTCCCAACACGGCACACTATTGTCTCCCAACACGGCATACTATTGTCTCCCAACACGGCACACTATTGTCTCCCATCACGGCACACTATTGTCTCCCATCACGGCACACTATTGTCTCCTAGAGATAACGACACAAAAACCTGTCCAGGAAAGTACCCGTCTTCACTACTGGCCTACTGGCCTCTAGTTCCTATAGCCTTACCGTCTTCAGTACTCTGTTCTCAACATCAAACACATCAGCCTTTCATCGGTGTCACCACACTTCACTTGACCTTTAGAGCAGGGTTTCCATGAATAAATGTCTGGACATTTGACCTGAAACATTTTAATTTACCGGACATTTGAGAAATGTACCAGACCAGTTGGGTGCTTAACCTGATTAGGGCGTCTGCCTAATGGTCCTCAGACAAATCACATTTAGAATATGGTGATTCATATTAACAGAACATGCACTTTGTTTTACATTTTATTTAACTAGGCAAGTCAGATAAGAACAAATTCTTATTTATAACGACGGCCTACCAAAAGGCAAAAGGCCTCCTGCGGGGACTGGGATTAAAAATAAACACACACATCACAACAAGAGAGACACCACATCACTACGTAAAGAGAGACCTAAGACGACAACATAGCATGGCAGCAACACAACATGACAACAACATGGGAGCAACACTGACTGACAACAACATGGTAGCAACACTGACTGACAACAACATGGTAGCAACACAACATGACAACAACATGGTAGCAACACTGACTGACAACAACATGGTAGCATCACAACATGACAACAACATGGTATCAACACAACATGGCAACAACATGGTAGCAACACAACATGACAACAACATGGTAGCAACACAACATGACAACAACATGGTAGCAACACAACATGACAACAACATGGTAGCAACACAACATGACAACAACATGACAACAACATGGTAGCAACACAACATGACAACAACATGGGGCAACACTGACTGACAACAACATGGTAGCAACACAACATGACAACAACATGGTAGAAACACAACATGACAACAACATGACAACAACATGGTAGCAACACAACATGACAACAACATGGTAGCAACACTGACTGACAACAACATGGTAGCAACACAACATGACAACAACATGGTAGCAACACTGACTGACAACAACATGGTAGCAACACAACATGACAACAACATGGTAGCAACACAATATGACAACAACATGGTAGTAACACAACATGACAACAACATGGTAGTAACACAACATGACAACAACATGGTAGTAACACAACATGACAACAACATGGTAGTAACACAACATGACAACAACATGACAACAACATGGTAGCAACGCAACATGACAACAACATGGTAGCAACACAACATGACAACAACATGGTAGCAACACTGACTGACAACAACATGGTAGCAACACAACATGACAACAACATGGTAGCAACACAACATGACAACAACATGGTAGTAACACAACATGACAACAACATGGTAGCAACACTGACTGACAACAACATGTTAGCAACACAACATGACAACAACATGGTAGCAACACTGACTGACAACAACATGGTAGCAACACAACATGACAACAACATGGTAGCAACACAACATGACAACAACATGGTAGCAACACAACATGGCAACACAACATGACAACAACATGGTAGTAACACAACATGACAACAACATGGTAGCAACACTGACTGACAACAACATGGTAGCAACACAACATGACAACAACATGGTAGCAACACTGACTGACAACAACATGGTAGCAACACAACATGACAACAACATGGTAGCAAAGCAACATGACAACAACATGGTAGCAACGCAACATGACAACAACATGGTAGCAACACAACATGACAACAACATGGTAGTAACACAACATGACAACAACATGGTAGTAACACAACATGACAACAACATGGTAGCAACACTGACTGACAACAACATGGTAGCAACACAACATGACAACAACATGGTAGCAACACAACATGACAACAACATGGTAGCAACGCAACATGACAACAACATGGTAGCAACACAACATGACAACAACATGGTAGTAACACAACATGACAACAACATGGTAGTAACACAACATGACAACAACATGGTAGTAACACAACATGACAACAACATGGTAGTAACACAACATGACAACAACATGACAACAACATGGTAGCAACGCAACATGACAACAACATGGTAGCAACACAACATGACAACAACATGGTAGCAACACTGACTGACAACAACATGGTAGCAACACAACATGACAACAACATGGTAGCAACACAACATGACAACAACATGGTAGTAACACAACATGACAACAACATGGTAGCAACACTGACTGACAACAACATGGTAGCAACACAACATGACAACAACATGGTAGCAACACTGACTGACAACAACATGGTAGCAACACAACATGACAACAACATGGTAGCAACACAACATGGCAACACAACATGACAACAACATGGTAGTAGCACAACATGACAACAACATGGTAGCAACACTGACTGACAACAACATGGTAGCAACACAACATGACAACAACATGGTAGCAACACTGACTGACAACAACATGGTAGCAACACAACATGACAACAACATGGTAGCAAAGCAACATGACAACAACATGGTAGCAACGCAACATGACAACAACATGGTAGCAACACAACATGACAACAACATGGTAGTAACACAACATGACAACAACATGGTAGTAACACAACATGACAACAACATGGTAGTAACACAACATGACAACAACATGGTAGCAACACTGACTGACAACAACATGGTAGCAACACAACATGACAACAACATGGTAGCAACACAACATGACAACAACATGGTAGCAACGCAACATGACAACAACATGGTAGCAACACAACATGACAACAACATGGTAGTAACACAACATGACAACAACATGGTAGTAACACAACATGACAACAACATGGTAGTAACACAACATGACAACAACATGACAACAACATGGTAGCAACGCAACATGACAACAACATGGTAGCAACACAACATGACAACAACATGGTAGCAACACTGACTGACAACAACATGGTAGCAACACAACATGACAACAACATGGTAGCAACGCAACATGACAACAACATGGTAGCAACACAACATGACAACAACATGGTAGTAACACAACATGACAACAACATGGTAGTAACACAACATGACAACAACATGGTAGTAACACAACATGACAACAACATGACAACAACATGGTAGTAACACAACATGACAACAACATGGTAGTAACACAACATGACAACAACATGGTAGCAACACTGACTGACAACTACATGGTAGCAACACAACATGACAACAACATGGTAGTAACACAACATGACAACAACATGGTAGTAACACAACATGACAACAACATGGTAGTAACACTACATGGTAGCAACACAACATGGTAGCAGCACAAAACATGGTACAAACATTATTGGGCACAGACAGCAGCACGAAGGACAAGAAGGTAGAGACAACAATACATCATACAAAGCAGCCACAACTTTCAGTAAGTGTGTCCATGATTGAGTCTTTGAATGAAGAGATTGAGATAAAACGGTCCAGTTTGAGTGTTTTTTGTAGCTTGTTTCAGTCGCTAGCTGCAGCGAACTGAGAAGAGGAGCGACTCAGGGATGTGTGTGCTTTGGGAACCTTCAACAGAATGTGACTGGCAGAACGGTGTTGTATGTGGAGGATATGAGCTGCAGTAGATGTCTCAGATAGGGGGGAGTGAGGCCTAAGAGGGTTTTATAAATAAGCATCAACCAGTGGGTCTTGTGACGGGTATACAGAGATGATCAGTTTACAGAGGATTATAGAGTGCAGTGATGTGTCCTATAAGGAGCATTGGTGGCAAATCTGATGGCCGAATGGTAAAGAACATCTAGATGCTCGAGAGCACCCTTACCTACCGATCTATAAATTACGTCTCTGTAATCTATCATGGGCAGGATGGTCATCTGAATCAGGGTTAGTTTGGCAGCTGGGATGAAAGAAGAGCGATTACTATAGAGGAAACCAAGTCTAGATTTAACCTTAGCCTGCAGCTTTGATATGTGCTGAGAGAAGGACAGTGTATCGTCTAGCCATACTTCCAAGTACTTGTATGAGGTGAGTACCTCAAGCTCTAAACCCTCAGAGGTAGTAATCACACCGGTGGGGAGAGGGGCATTCTTCTTACCAAACCAAATTACCTTTGTTTTGGAGATGTTCAGAACAAGATTAAGAGCAGAGAAAGCTTGTTGGACACTAAGAACATTTTGTTGTAGAGCATTTAAAACAAAATCCGGGGGGAGGCAGCTGAGTATTAGACTGTATTATCTGCATATAAATGGTTGTGAGAGCTTCTTACTGCCTGAGCTGTGTTGATGATGTAAATTGAGAAGAGCGTGGGGACTAGGATCGAGCCTTGGGGTACTCCCTTGGTGACAGGCAGTGGCTGAGACAGCAGATGTTCTGACTTTATACACTGCACTCTTTGAGAGAGGTAGTTGGCAAACCAGGCCAAAGACCCCTCAGAGACACCAATACTCCTTAGCCGGCCCACAGGAATGGAATGGTCTACCATATCAAAAGCTTTGGCCAAATCAATAGAATTAGCAGCACAACATTGCTTAGAATCAAGGGCAATGGTGACACAATTTTAGACCTTTAAGGTTGCAGTGACACATCCATAACCAGAGCAGAAACAAGATTGCATACCAGAGAGAATACTATAGACATCAAGAAAGCCAGTCAGATGATTGTTTACATGTTTTTCCAGCAGGGCAAAATAGAAATAGGCCTATAACAGTTAGGATCAGCCTGATCTCCCCTTTTAAATAAAGTATGCACTGTGGCTGCCTTCCAAGCAATAAAAACCTTCTTCCGAAGAGGAGAGGCGAAAAGGATCAGAGGACCAATATGCGGCTTGGTAAGTGTCCATGGTTCTTTTAATACATGAATGTACACATGAACAACTGAATACAAAAACAATAAATGTGGAAAAACCAAAACAGCCCTATCTGGTGCAAACACAGAGACAGGAACAATCACCCACAAACACACAGTGAAACCCAGGCTACCTAAGTATGATTCTCAATCAGAGACAACTAATGACACCTGCCTCTGATTGAGAACCACACTTGGCCGAAACATAGAAATAGCCAAATCATAGAAAAACAAACATAGACTGCCCACCCCAACTCACACCCTGACCATACTAAATAATGACAAAACAAAGGAAATAAAGGTCAGAACGTGACAAAAAATCACTAACCTTCATCTACTATAGCAGAAAGGTTTAGGCTTACTATTCTATTCGTCAGCTTGTCGAGAAAGAAATGGCCTATTCCAAACTGATTGTATGTAACAGCATTCATAGGAACAAGGTGAGGACCAAGGTGCAGCGTTGTATGGGTTCATATTATTTATTCGAAACTGAACACTAAATAGAAAAATAACAAAAGCACTAACCGAAACAGTTCTGACAGGCGATACAAACACTCAACACAAAACAACATCCCACAAAACCCAGGTGGGAAAAGGCTACCTAAGTATGGTTCTCAATCAGAGACAACGATAGACAGCTGCCTCTGATTGAGAACCACACCCGGCCAAACAATAAAGAAATAGAAAACATAGAAAATTAACATAGAATGCCCACCCTAGTCACACCCTGGCCTATCGAAAATAGAGAATAAAAGCCTCTCTAAGGCCAGGGCGTGACATTGTAGGACAGTTGTGGCACGATAAATCCCAAATTCATACATCCAGTAGGTCTAGGCTACATAAAAAGCAACACATCTGAACATTTAGCTTAAAATATTGATCAACTCTTATTTCTTCAGATTATATGCGCACATGGCAGTAGGCTACATTTTAGGTTCTCTCAACTTTCTGCTCTCCTTACACAATCCCATTTATTTGAAACCTCTGGAAGTAATTACAGTCCGTCACATGACCCCATTAATGCATCCCAAATGTTACATTATTATATATGTTGTGTGCTACCTTTGACCAGAGCAGTAGTGAACAGGGTTCCATTTGACCAGAGCAGTAGTGAACAGGGTTCCATTTGACCAGAGCAGTAGTGAAAAGGGTTCCATTTGACCAGAGCAGTAGTGAACAGGGTTCCATTTGACCAGAGCAGTAGTGAAAAGGGTTCCATTTGACCAGGGCCGTAGTGAACAGGGTTCCATTTGACCAGAGCAGTAGTGAACAGGGTTCCATTTGACCAGAGCAGTAGTGAAAAGGGTTCCATTTGACCAGAGCAGTAGTGAACAGGGTTCCATTTGACCAGAGCAGTAGTGAACAGGGTTCCATTTGACCAGAGCAGTAGTGAACAGGGTTCCATTTGACCAGAGCAGTAGTGAAAAGGGTTCCATTTGACCAGAGCAGTAGTGAACAGGGTTCCATTTGACCAGAGCAGTAGTGAACAGGGTTCCATTTGACCAGAGCAGTAGTGAACAGGGTTCCATTTGACCAGAGCAGTAGTGAAAAGGGTTCCATTTGACCAGAGCAGTAGTGAACAGGGTTCCATTTGACCAGAGCAGTAGTGAACAGGGTTCCATTTGACCAGGGCCGTAGTGAACAGGGTTCCATTTGACCAGAGCAGTAGTGAACAGGGTTCCATTTGACCAGAGCAGTAGTGAACAGGGTTCCATTTGACCAGAGCAGTAGTGAACAGGGTTCCATTTGACCAGAGCAGTAGTGAAAAGGGTTCCATTTGACCAGAGCAGTAGTGAACAGGGTTCCATTTGACCAGAGCAGTAGTGAACAGGGTTCCATTTGACCAGAGCAGTAGTGAACAGGGTTCCATTTGACCAGAGCAGTAGTGAACAGGGTTCCATTTGACCAGAGCAGTAGTGAACAGGGTTCCATTTGACCAGAGCAGTAGTGAACAGGGTTCCATTTGACCAGAGCAGTAGTGAACAGGGTTCCATTTGACCAGAGCAGTAGTGAACAGGGTTCCATTTGACCAGAGCAGTAGTGAACAGGGTTCCATTTGACCAGAGCAGTAGTGAACAGGGTTCCATTTGACCAGAGCAGTAGTGAACAGGGTTCCATTTGACATCATATAGGCTTTGAATGACACTGACTGTAACTCCAATCCAACAGCATCATCACTGATCATCTGAAATTAGCCCTCTTATCGGTCTTCATTTCACAGTCGCATCAACCATCACCCCACTGTAATAATCCTGCTCTTCTCCCTGTCATCAACCCTCTCTAATGGCAAAGTGTGTGTGTGTGTGTCTCTCTCTCTCTCTCTCTCTCTCTCTCTCTCTAATGGCTATGAGCCTGCTGACCTATCATCAGTAGAGGCTCAGTAATGTTTTGATGGGAGGTCACCCCAGATGCTAATCCAGTGAGTTAGACACTGACACTGTTATTAATAGTAGTATTATCTGGGCGACCTGGGTCTGACACTGTTATAATGGTATTATTATCTGGGCGACCTGGGTCTGACACTGTTATTAATAGTAGTATTATCTGGGCGACCTGGGTCTGACACTGTTATAATGGTATTATTATCTGGGCGACCTGGGTCTGACACTGTTATTAATAGTAGTATTATCTGGGCGACCTGGGTCTGACACTGTTATAATGGTATTATTATCTGGGCGACCTGGGTCTGACACTGTTATAATGGTATTATTATCTGGGCGACCTGGGTCTGACACTGTTATAATGGTATTATTATCTGGGCGACCTGGGTCTGACACTGTTATTAATAGTAGTATTATCTGGGCGACCTGGGTCTGACACTGTTATTAATAGTAGTATTATCTGGGCGACCTGGGTCTGACACTGGTATTAATAGTATTAGCTGTGATGTGTTTGATTGAGCCTGGTGTGAAGCAATCCGTGAAGGCTAGAGCAAGCTCAAAAGTATTTAAAAAAAGTCAAATACTATTTGAACCCACGTCTATTAGCTGGTACAGTATCGGTGTGTAATAGAGAATTCAAAAATTAGATGACCTTCACTCCTCGCAGCAGCAGAAGACAATTGTATTCGATGCCATTCATATTGATGTGACCATTGGTTATGTGTTACCACTCAGTAATGCATAGATAGCAGTCACCTCTCTCTCTCTCTCTCTCTCTCTCTCTCGCTCTCTCTCTCGCTCTCTCTCTCACTCGCTCTCTCTCTCTCTCTCTCTCTCTCGCTCTCTCTCGCTCTCTCTCTGGAAGGCCTCAGAGCATTTTACCTGTCATGAAATACTGCCATTCATAGAAGCTATACGGAACGCGATAGAAGTCCAGCCAGTCAGGCTGTTGAACAGTGGGACACAGGACATAACGTGGGCTACTGTACACGGCCAGTCAGTAGACCACAGGGGCAAGGAAAATATGGGCAGCATATGTTGTGTTAAAGCATTATGTTGTGTTATTGCATTATGTAATAACAGGAGGCTGAAGAAATGTGGCTTGTCACCTACCCTCACAAACTTTTACAGATGCACAATTGAGAGCATCCTGTCGGGCTGTATCACCACCTGTTACAGATACTGCACAGCCCACAACCGCAAGGCTTTCCAGAGAGTGGTGTGGTCTGCACAGCGCATCACCGGGGGCAAACTACCTGCCCTCCAGGACATCTACAGCACCCAATGTCACAGGAAGTCACATCAACCACCTGAGCCATTGCCTGTTCACCCCGGGACCATCCAGAAGGCGAGGTCAGTACAGGTACATCAAAACTGGGACCGAGAGACTGAAAAACAGTGTCTATCACTGACACAGAGAGGATGCTGCCTACATACAGACTTTAAATTATTGGTCACTTTAATAAATGGATCACCATTAAGGACTGTTCAATGTTAATCTGAGAAATCGGAATCTATGCTTCAAGGTTTGTTTTGATCACGCGTACTGGAAAATGTTTTGGGTTTCTTCTGAGTATCAACGTAGACACTGACTCCTGTGGCGGTTGGTGCAGCTCAAGATGAGGGAGGGCGATTTTTTCATTTTATGATCATGGTCTTATTTCTATTACGGCATATTGGATGACTGTCATTCATATTCCATTCTCCCATTTCACGGATCCCTCTATTCCCACTAATTGTATTTGTATATATGTGCCCTTTGGTTTCCATTGTGCTGTCGATTATTGTTACAATGTCCGTAGGTGAGTACCTGTGCTGTGTGTTTTGGGCTTTCGTGCCATTGTGGATTGTGGAATTTATTCGAGGTACTCCTCGTACTTTTGTTTGGGTTTCAACCCTGTGTTCTTGTTACATGTTTGTTTGGTCTTCGTCCCCTTGTCCTTATATGGCACGCCGTCATTTGGGTGGAATAAAAACCCATATTACGCATTGCTGTGCCTGTCTCCCGATCCTTCATACCAATGTGACAACCCAGTTAAATGTAACATCGATAGGTTTTGGCTTCTACATGACACACATATTTTCCCTATACCCATCATGAGGTTGCTACAACCTAGCCTATGAATGACAGTTTACAACATAAGTGCACACAATTCAAGAGAAACATTAGAGGTGACAGACAGTGACAGATTCAATACCGCCTTGCACAATCTTGCTTGCGTGTAGCTGATCTAGGGTGTAATCATTAGCAAAAGAGAGTCTATATTGGATATATTTTTGATTGATAATATTTTGTTATTTTTGTTTTCATTTAAAACTTCTTTTGGATAGGTGGGACGGTAGCCTCGACAACAGCCAGTGAAATTGCAGAGCGCCAAATTCCAAAACTGAAATACTCATAATAAAAATTCTTAAAACATACAAGTGTTACACATCAGCTTAAAGAAAACTTCTTGTTAATCTAACCGCTGTGTCAGATTTCAAAAAGGCTTTACAGCGAATGAAAACCATACGATTATCTGAGAACAGCGCCCAGCAGACGAATCATTACAAACAGTAACCAGCCAAGCAGAGGAGTAACGAAAGTCAGAAATAGTGATAGAATTTATCACTTACCTTTCATGATCTTCATATGGTTGCACTCACAAGACTCCCATGTTACACAATACATTTTTGTTTGTTTCAATAAAGTCCCTGTTTATGTCCAAAAACTTCAGTTTTGTTGGTGCGTTTCGTTCAGTAATCCATTGGCACAAAGCACGGTCACAGCAGGCAGACGAAAAATCCCCAAAGTACCATAAAGGTTTGTAGAAACATGTCAAACGATGTTTATAATCAATCCTCAGGTTGTTTTTGTCATAAATAATCAATCATATTTCAGCCGGACAATAGCTTCGTCAATAGAAAAGGAAAAACAAGACAGGCGCTCTCTCGGGATCGCGCAGGACACATCTCTGGAAATTTCCACTGGTCTTTGAAAGTGGTGTTTCTCTATCATTTTTCAGAGTAAAAGCCTGAAACAATGCCTAAAGACTGGCCACATATAGTTGAAGCCATAGGGATTGTGAAGTCATAAGTCTTTGTGCGTCATAAGTCTTTGTATGGTGGATAGGCTTTCAATGGAAAAACAGGCATTTCAAAATAATAGCACTTCCTGGATGGATTTCCCTCAGGTTTTCGCCTGCCATATCAGTTATGTTATACTCACAGACATTATTTTAACAGTTCTGGAAACTTTAGAGTGTTCTCTATCCAAATCTACCAATTATATGCATATCCTAGCTTCTAGGCCTGAGTAGCAGGCAGTTTACCTTGGGCACCTCAGTCATCAAAACTTACGAATACTGCCACCTTAAGAAACGTTTTTCACACACAAACACAGTTCACTTTCATAGCAGCCACATACAAACAGCATGATCATTGTATAATTCCTTCTCTCATCTACGCGCTCTCCTCCTTCCTCTCACCTTTTCCCTTTCCTTGTGGACTTCAGTGCAGAACACACCAGCGGTCTGTGACCAGGCATAAAAATCTTTCCAAGGAAAACCTTCATATCTTAACCTACACTCAGATTACATCGTTCGTTATCACCATAGTAACGTCATAATCAACATAGCTACAAGAACTCATGCATTAGTAAACCCGCTACAGTGTGCCGTCAACAGCAAGCAATTTAGCAGTTACACTGATGGGCCCCGGTGGCAATAAATTAACAAAACCAAAAGCTTATCTTGACTTGGAAGAGTTCCAGTTTTGGATAGCCTTTGCCAGCTAGCGAATGTAGCATCCCTCTCTGTTGAGCCGGTTGTTTGAGTAGGCTAAACTAGCTAGCTAAGTAAGTGAAGGAGAAAGTGAAAAAAATACATGACAAATTATGGCTAGCTAGTTAGCTCTCTCTATCTCTCACTACTCCTTCATTTTTAAAGAAATGAATTTGCTAAAAACTGTTCAGCTATTGTCTTTCTCTCTCTGAGTCAACTACTCACCACATTTTATGCACTGCAGTGCTAGCTAGCTTTAGCTTACGCTTTCAGTACTAGATTAATTCTGATCCTTTGATTGGGTGGACAACATGTCAGTTCATGCTGCAAGAGCTCTGATAGGTTGGAGGAAGACCACTGAAAGTTGTCATAGTTACTGTGTAAGTCTATAGAAGGGGGTGAGAACCACGAGCCTCCAAGGTTTCGTATTGAGGTCAATGTACCCAGAGGAGGATGGAAGCTAGCTGTCCTTCGGCTACACCGTGGTTACACCATGGTGCTACCCTACAGAGTGTTGTTGAGGCTACTGTAGACATTCATTGCAAAACAATGTGTTTTAACAATTATTTGGTGACCTGAACATATTTAGTATAGTTTTTATCGAAAGGTTAACTATTTTTATGAAATTCAATGAGGAGGATGGTCCTCCCCTTCCTCCTCTGAGGAGCCTCCACTGACTGACTCTGTGACTGGGTTTATCAATACGTGCATAGAGGATGTTGTTCCCACTGTGACAATTATAACTTATCCAAACTAAAAATCATGGATAGATTGCAGCATTTACGCAAAACGGTGCAAAACATTGCATTTAACCATGTGACCAGGTGACTGGTCATAAAGGGGACAAAGTGGACAAAGTGGGACAGTACAGGGACAAAGTGGAGTCGCAATTAAATGGCTCAAACACGAGATTTACAGTTGAAGTTGGAAGTTTACATACACTTAGGTTGGAGTCATTCAAACACTCCACAAATTTCTTGTTAACAAACTACAGTTTTGGCAAGTCGGTTATCTACTTTGTGCATGGCACAAGCAATTTTTTTAAACAATTGTTTACAGACAGATTATTTCACTTATAATTCACTGTATCACAATTCCAGTGGGTCATAAGTTTACATACACTAAGTTGACTGTGCCCTTAAATAGCTTGGAAAATTCCAGAAAATTATGTCATGGCTTTAGAAGCTTCTGATAGGCTAAGTGACATCATTTTTGCTTGACATCATGGGAAAATCAAAAGACATCAACCAAGACCTCAGAAAAATAATTGTAGACCTCCACAAGTCTGGTTCATCCTTGGGAGCAATTTTCAATCGCCTGAATGTACCATGTTCATCTGTACAAACAATACTAAGCAAGTATAAACACCATGGGACCACGCAGCCGTCATACCGCTCAGGAAGGAGACGCGTTCTGAGATGATCATACTTTGGTGCGAAAAGTGCAAATCAATCCCAGAACAACAGCAAAGGACCTTGTAAAGATGCTGGAGGAAACAGGTACAAAAGTATCTTATCCACAGTAAAACGATTCCTATTTTGACATAACCTGAAAGGCTGCTCAGCAAGGAAGAAGCCACTGCTCCAAAACTGCCATAAAAAAGCCAGACTACGGTTTGCAACTGCACATGGGGACAAAGATCGTACTTTTTGGAGAAATGTCCTCTGGTCTGATGAAACAAAAATAGAACTGTTTGGCCATAATGACCGTCATTATGTTTAGAGGAAAAAGGGTGAGGCTTGCAAGCTGAAGAACACCATCCCAACCGTAAAGCGCAGGGGTGGCATCATCATGTTGTGGGGGTGCTTTGCTGCAGGAGGGACTGGTGCACTTCACAAAATAGATGGCTTCATGAGGAGGGAAAATTATGTGAATATATTGAAGCAAAATCTCAAGACATAAGTCAGGAAGTTAAAGCTTGGTCACGAATGGGTCTTCCAAATGGACAATGACCCCAAGCATACTTCCACAGTTGAGGCAAAATGGCTTAAGGACAACAAAGTCAAGTTATTGGAGTGGCCATCACAAAGCCCTGACCTCAACACTATAGAAAAGTTGTGGTCAGAACTGAAAACCTGAAAAAGCGTGTGTAGGCAAGGAGGCCTGTAAACCTGACTCAGTTACACCAGCTCTGTAAGGAGGAATGGGACAGAACTCACCCAATTTATTGTGGGAAGCTTGTGGAAGGCTATCTGAAACGTTTGACCCAAGTTAAACAATTTAAAGGCAACTCTACTAAACACTAATTGAGTGTATGTAAACTTCTGACCCACTGGAATGTGATGTAAAAAATAAAAGCTGAAATAAATAATTTTCTCTACTATTATTCTGACATTTCACATTCTTAAAAAAAGTGGTGATCCTAACTGACCTAAGACAGGGAATTTTTACTAGGATTAAATGTCAGGAATTGTGAAAAACTGAGTTTAAATGTATTTGGCTAAGGTGTATGTAAACTTCTGACTTCAACTGTATGTGGCAGGGACTCCAGACAATCACGGACAATAAAGCCAAAACCAGCCATGCCGCAGACTCCTTGCTCATAGATAAACTAAAAACCTTCTTTGCCCTCTTCGAGGAAAACAACATTGAGTCACCGACACGGGCCCCCTCCACTCATGAGAACTGTGTGCTCTCGTTCTCCGTGACCAATGTGATTAAGTCATTTAAGCGTGTTAACCCTTGCAAGGCTGCCGGTCCAGATGGCATCCTAAAATGCGTCCTCAGAGCATGTCCAGACCAGCTGGCTGGAGTATTTATGGACATATTAAATCTCTCAATATCCAAGTATGCTGTCCCCACATCCTACAAGATGTCCACCATTCTTCGTGTAACCAAGAAAGTAAAGGTAACTGAACTAAATGACTATCGGCCCATAGCACTCACTTCTGTCATCATGAAGTGCTTTGAGAGGCTTTAAGGACCATATCACCTCCACCCAGCAACCTAGACCCACTACGATTCGCAAACCGCCCCAACATGTCCACAGTTGAGGCAATCACCATTTCACTGCACACTGCCCTTCATGGACTAAAGCTTAGCCTTCAACACCATAGTGCACTTCCAGCTTTTCACTAAGCTCAGCACCCTGGGTCTGAACTTCTCCCTGTGCAACCATCTTGGTCTCATACGTAACATCTGGAACACTCAAATTAGTATGATACTCTACTTCTACAATATCGGTGGGTCTCCTGTGGGACGGTTGAGCTAACGTAGGCTAATGAGATTAGCATGAGGTTGAGCTAATGTAGGCTAATGAGATTAGCATGAGGTTGAGCTAATGTAGGCTAATGAGATTAGCATGAGGTTGAGCTAATGTAGGCTAATGAGATTAGCATGAGGTTGAGCTAATGTAGGCTAATGAGATTAGCATGAGGTTGAGCTAATGTAGGCTAATGAGATTAGCATGAGGTTGAGCTAATGTAGGCTAATGCGATTAGCATGAGGTTGTAAGTAACAAGAACATTTCCCAGGACATGGACATATCTGATATGGGCAGAATTCTTAAATTCTTGTTAATCTAACTGCACTGTCCAATGTACAGTAGCTATTAGAGTGAAAGGATACCATGCTATTGTTTGAGGAGAGTGCACAGTTATAAACTTGAAAATGTATTAATAAACCAACAAGGCCCATTTGGGCAGTCTTGATACAAAATTTTGAACAGGAATGCAATGGTTCATTGGAAAAGTCTAAAACTTTGCACATACACTGCTGCCATTTAGTGGGTAAAATCTAAATTGCGCTTGAGCTGAAATAATACATTAGGGCCTTTCTCTTGCATTTCAAAGATGATGGTACAAAGAAAATACAAAAAAACACATGTTTTTTCTTTGTGTTATCTTCTACCAGATCTAATGTGTTATATTCTCCTACATTAATTTCACATTTCCACAAACTTCAAAGTGTTTCCTTTCAAATGGTACCAAGACTATGCATATCCTTGCTTCAGGTCCTAAGCTACAGGCAGTTAGATTTGAGTATGTCATTTTAGGTCCTGAGCTACAGGCAGTTAGATTTGAGTATGTCATTTTAGGTCCTGAGCTACAGGCAGTTAGATTTGAGTATGTCATTTTAGGTCCTGAGCTACAGGCAGTTAGATTTGAGTATGTCATTTTAGGTCCTGAGCTACAGGCAGTTAGATTTGAGTATGTCATTTTAGGTCCTGAGCTACAGGCAGTTAGATTTGAGTATGTCATTTTAAGTGCAAATTGAAAAAAGGGGCGTATCCTTTTCTACGTTCGGCATGGTTACATAACACAGAAGTTTTCTTAAAGGAACACTCCACCCAAATGTCTGAATGTCTAAGAATGGAATTTTATATACAACAGACTATGGCTGAGTTACAGTAACATGATGCAGCCCAGACTCCCAGTGGAGAGTTAACATGATGCAGCCCAGACTCCCAGTGGAGGCTAAGTGGAGACTCCCAGTGGAGAGGATCAGGCCTGTACTAATCAACAACACCACTGAGAGAGAACGTGAAGGAACGCATTCTAACACCAACGTCATCCTTGACTCGACTTACTTACAGCGGCACCTGTGTTGTCGCGAATGATTGAATTACAATCTTCTCAGTAATAGAACATGCTGGGTGATACATTTTTCATTTGTTATTGGCTTCGGTAAGTTAGATGGACACTGACTCCTGAGATCGGCAGTCAGGATACGCAGCACATACAAACCTAGGAAATTACACTCTGTCAAAGGGACACTTCAGGTTTTTTTGGCAATGGAGTCCTTATACTACTTCTACTTGCCCAGAGAAAGATGATCTTATGTTTCTGCGTTTAATTTTAAGGAAGTTGCTAACTAATGTTAATTAGTGTTAGCAACTAGCGTTAGCACAATGACTGGAAGTGTAAGGTAACTGCTAGCACAAGTCTGCGTCACAAATGGCACCCAATTCTCTAAATTGTGCACTACTTTAGACCAGAACCTTATGGGTAGTGCACTACTTTAGACCAGAGCCCTATGGGTAGTGCACTACTTTCGACCAGAGCCCTATGGGTAGTGCACTACTTTAGACCAGAGCCCTTTGGGTAGTGCACAACTTTAGACCAGAGCCCTATGGGTAGTGCACTACTTTAGACCAGAGCCCTATGAGTAGTGCACTACTTTAGACCAGAGCCCTATGGGTAGTGCACTACTTTAGACCAGAGCCCTATGAGTAGTGCACTACTTTAGACCAGAGCCCTATGGGTAGTGCACAACTTTAGACCAGAGCCCTATGGGTAGTGCACTACTTTAGACCAGAGCCCTATGAGTAGTGCACTACTTTAGACCAGAGCCCTATGAGTAGTGCACTACTTTAGACCAGAGCCCTATGGGTAGTGCACAACTTTAGACCAGAGCCCTATGGGAGTGCACTACTTTAGACCAGAGCCCTTGTTTTAAAAAATTAATAAAATGTGAAAACAGAAAAGTGGTGTGTGCATATGTTTTCACCCCCCTTTGCTCTGAAGCCCCTAAATAAGAACTGGTGCAACCAATGACCTTCAGAAGTCACATAATTAGTTAAGTAAAGTCCACCTGTGTACAACCTAAGTGTCACATGATCTCAGTATACACACACACACACAAAACACACACACACAAAACACTCACCGTAGTTTATATTGTTCTTTTTCTCCATGTGCCTATCTATAAATCGTCTTTTGCTCAGTTGTCTGAGAAGAATATGATGAGTTGACAGCTTCAGCAGGTAGACACAAGGACATGATAGTGAGAGTATAGTCAGTCAGTCATTCTTCTCAGTGGACAGGTTTTTCCTACTGAAAAGAAGAACTCTGTCCTCTACTTTTTTGATACATTTTTATTGGGGCTAGAAATACCTGCAATGTGTTGTGTTTTGATCCCTCAAATTCAAATCTGGACCTAGCCCTTCGGAAATTCGAGGCATTATGAAGTGCTTGTCAAATTGTGAATGAGAGACTGATGAAGTGTGTACAGTCTGCGCAAAGAAACACAGCAGAGCTCATGCCTTTATACATACAACTTTTTTCAAATCATCATTAGTCTCATCATGCAGCCTTACAATGTATTAAAAATCAAAACATACAGCCCAATGTTTGTATCACATCTGATAATCTGCATAAATCTGCATAAATATTAAATAAATAAATCTAAATGAAGCTTTGTTAACTGCTCAA
Source organism: Oncorhynchus kisutch (assembly GCF_002021735.2). Taxonomy (NCBI): domain Eukaryota; kingdom Metazoa; phylum Chordata; class Actinopteri; order Salmoniformes; family Salmonidae; genus Oncorhynchus; species Oncorhynchus kisutch. Next base: position 4,111,927 of record NC_034174.2, read on the forward strand.
CACAGAATAGGCACGTGCACAAATGTCCTTTCTATTTTATTCAGCTGTGTTCAATTGTATTCTTCATACTATAAAATAATATACAATAATGCCATGGAATTCTAAACTATTCTTGTCTGCTAAATGAACTAGCCCACAGCCACATGGTATAGCCAGAACAGGGCCTAACATAAGGACAACTCAGAGTATGCTCTTCTGTTCTTCTGAAATAGACCCGTCTAAAATAAACAATGGATTTATTGTAATGGTGTATATTACATGTATTTATGTAGACGTTCCAAAGGTCTGCATCAGTGGCTTGTAGGCTGTGTGGAAGGCAGGAGATGCTAAATGTGTTTATGTTAATTAAGGGTCAATTACAGAGTTATTTGCTTTTGAAGTCACCATCTGACAAACTTTCATGACCGCCACAGCCCCAGTTGTGATAGTAAATCGTATGTTTTCTACCACTTAAGGCAAAGAGCACATGATCATCATTCATAGTCAGAAAAAAAGGAATATGTAGATGTTGAATATATTTTATTTATCTGATATATATTCAAGCAATTTCTCCATTTCATCCCATTTATTTATTGCCCATCCCCTGCTCACCCAACCCCATCTTGTCCCAATTATCTACAGAATCTACAAAGATTCTACACTAAAAAATCTGCAAATAATCTACACTAAATTATCTGCACTAAATTATCTGCAAATAATCTACACTAAATTATCTGCACTAAATTATCTGCAAATAATCTACACTAAATAATCTGCACTAAATTATCTGCAAATAATCTACACTAAATTATCTGCACTAAATTATCTGCAAATAATCTGCACTAAATTATCTGCAAATAATCTACACTAAATTATCTGCACTAAATTATCTGCAAATAATCTACACTAAATTATCTGCACTAAATTATCTGCAAATAATCTACACTAAATTATCTGCAAATAATTTTCAGTAAATAATCTACAATTAATTCTGCACTACTATAGGTCAGTCATTCTATATTGTGTTACTCTAGACTACTTTCACTATCTACATAATAATGTTTCAAATGATTGCTAATATTGTCCTCTTCATCACCGTGCTATAGCCTAACAATACTGATATATTTGGCCTCGTGGCTCCGTTAAAAGCATTACAATTCACAGTGATTGAGTGAGATGTGCATAGGTAGTTAGTTGGCTCTTATTTGTGGTGTACGGAGAAACCGCTCTGTGCCTATACAGGAGACAGTGGTCTTTGTTGAAGCTGGTTATAGAAGACTATTCAGTCCTACTTTAGACTAAAGACTTTAGTCTTCTCTCTTTTTTTCAGGAAATTGGTTGTTGTTGTTGTGGTTTTTGTGACATCATCCGGAGTCTGCCTCTGTCGGTTGCCCTGCCGTCTGATGTTACCGTGCTGATGGAAGATTGTTCCATGCTCCCAGACGAGGAGTTTGATCGGTGATAGTAAAGGTAGATTCACACATCTGTAGAAAGGGAGGGAGAGGGAGAGGGAGAGGGAGAGAGAGAGAGAGAGAGAGGGAGAGGGAGAGGGAGAGGGAGAGAGAGAGAGAGAGAGAGAGAGAGAGAGAGAGAGAGATGGGGGTGCAGAGAAGAGAGAGAGAGAGGGGGATGGTGCAGAGAAGAGACAGTGTGAAACAGAGACAGAGAGGGGAGAGATGTCATACTTGGGTGAGAAATGACTGAGACTCTTTGGTACATTTGAACTATATCAGCAGACAGTTTTGCAAAGATATTATATTTTTGGCTTAGCAGACACTTGTCAGTAAAGGGTTGTGTTCCACATGGCTCCCTATTCCCTATTAGCCCTGGTCTAAAGTAGTGCACTATGTAGGGGATAGGGCTCTGGTCTAAAGTAGTGCACTATATAGGGGATAGGATTCTATAGGGCTCTGGTCTAAAGTAGTGAACTATATAGGGGATAGGGCTCTGGTCTAAAGTAGTGTACTATAGGGAACAGGGCTCTGGTCTAAAGTAGTGAACTATATAGGGGATAGGGCTCTGGTCTAAAGTAGTGAACTATATAGGGGATAGGGTTCTATAGGGCTCTGGTCTAAAGTAGTGCACTATATAGGGGATAGGGCTCTGGTCTAAAGTAGTGAACTATATAGGGGATAGGGCTCTGGTCTAAAGTAGTGTACTATATAGGGGATAGGGTTCTATAGGGCTCTGGTCTACAGTAGTGCACTATATAGGGGATAGGGTTCTGGTCTAAAGTAGTGAACTATATAGGGGATAGAGCTCTGGTCTAAAGTAGTGTACTATAGGGAACAGGGCTCTGGTCTAAAGTAGTGCACTATATAGGGGACAGGGCTCTGGTCTAAAGTAGTGAACTATATAGGGGATAGGGCTCTGGTCTAAAGTAGTGCACTATATAGGGAATAGGGCTCTGGTCTAAAGTAGTGCACTATATAGGGAATAGGGCTCTGGTCTAAAGTAGTGCACTATATAGGGGATAGGGCTCTGGTCTAAAGTAGTGAACTATATAGGGGATAGGGCTCTGGTCTAAAGTAGTGAACTATATAGGGGATAGGGTTCTATAGGGCTCTGGTCTAAAGTAGTGAACTATATAGGGGATAGGGCTCTGGTCTAAAGTAGTGAACTATATAGGGGATAGGGCTCTGGTCTAAAGTAGTGAACTATATAGGGGATAGGGCTCTGGTCTAAAGTAGTGCACTATATAGGGGATAGGGTTCTATAGGGCTCTGGTCTAAAGTAGTGAACTATATAGGGGATAGGGCTCTGGTCTAAAGTAGTGAACTATATAGGGGATAGGGCTCTGGTCTAAAGTAGTGCACTATATAGGGGTTTGGGTTCTATAGGGCTCTGGTCTAAAGTAGTGCACTATATAGGGAATAGGGCTCTGGTCTAAAGTAGTGTACTATAGAGAACAGGGCTCTGGTCTAAAGTAGTGTACTATAGGGAACAGGGCTCTGGTCTAAAGTAGTGCACTATATAGGGGATAGGGCTCTGGTCTAAAGTAGTGTACTATAGAGAACAGGGCTCTGGTCTAAAGTAGTGTACTATAGGGAACAGGGCTCTGGTCTAAAGTAGTGCACTATATAGGGGATAGGGCTCTGGTCTAAAGTAGTGAACTATATAGGGGATAGGGTTCTATAGGGCTCTGGTCTAAAGTAGTGAACTATATAGGGGATAGGGTTCTATAGGGCTCTGGTCTAAAGTAGTGAACTATATAGGGAACAGGGCTCTGGTCTAAAGTAGTGCACTATATAGGGAATAGGGCTCTGGTCTAAAGTAGTGCACTATATAGGGGATAGGGCTCTGGTCTAAAGTAGTGCACTATATAGGGGATAGGGCTCTGGTCTAAAGTAGTGAACTATATAGGGGATAGGGTCCTATTGGGCTCTGGTCTAAAGTAGTGAACTATATAGGGGATAGGGCTCTGGTCTAAAGTAGTGTACTATAGGGAACAGGGCTCTGGTCTAAAGTAGTGCACTATATAGGGGATAGGGCTCTGGTCTAAAGTAGTGAACTATATAGGGAATAGGGTGCCATTTGGGATGCAGAGGGTGTTTGGAAAGCATTTGCTGTTTAACGTTTATTTTACTAGGCATTCATCCTAGAACACTCATTCTAGAACCTTTATTTTACTAGGCATTCATCCTAGAACACTCATTCTAGAACCTTTATTTAACTAGGCATTCATCCTAGAACACTCATTCTAGAACCTTTATATTACTAGGCAAGTCAGTTAAGAACAAATTCTTATTTACAATGAAGGCCTAACCCCCCCTTATTCACCAATTATTCAGCCCCTTGGCGTTTTTCCTATTTTGTTACATAACAACTTGTAATATACATTTATTTTTATTTGGATTTCATGTAATGGATATACACAAAATAGTCCAAATTGGTGAAGTGAAATGAAAAAAATTTATGTAAAAAACAACAACAACAAAAACCAGAAAAGTGGTGAGTGCATATGTATCAACCCCTCTGCTGTGAAGCCCCTAACTAAGATCTGGTGCAACCAATTACCTTCAGAAGTCACACAATTAGTTCAATGAAGTCCACTTGTGTGCAATCTAAGTGTCACATGATCTGTCACATGATCTAAGTGCATATATACACCTGTCCTGAAAGGCCCCAGCGTCTGTAACACCACTAAGCAAAGGGCACCACCAGGCAAGCAGTACTATGAAGACCAAGGAGCTCCCCAAACAGGTCAGGGAGAAGTTGTGGAGAAGAACAGATCAGTGTTGGCTTACAAAAAAAATATCCGAAAATTTGAACATCTCCCGGAGCACCATTTAATCAATTATATAAAATGGAAAGAATATGGCATCACAACAAACCTGCCAAGAGAGGGTCGCCCACCAAAAGTCACAGACCAGGCAAGGAGGGCATTAATCAGAGAGGCAACAAAGAGACCAAAGATAACCCTGAAGGAGCTGCAAAATCTGAGAAATGCCAAAGGGGGTGAATACTTTCGCAAGCAACTGTAAATGTGGATAAATGTTTCTCTTCTGCTCACATTGTGATAGGCCTTTGCCTGGATATTTAATTAGTGGAGTTGCCTGACGACTCACTACGAATTAGTTTGAAGCCGTTTTAATTCGGCTTCAAACTGATTATCCTACATGTCGTTTGTGCTGATGTCAAAATGAGGGGCGTCTTTCTAAGAAACTCTTGGATCGACTCTAACCAATCAGACTTTCAAAAACCAATGACGTGATTGATGATTTGTGTAGGAGGATGTGGGAGTCGGGTTACAAGAGAAGAGCACAGTGCAGGCAGACTGTCCATTAGACCAACACAAACCACCCCTCCTACTGGTAATTCTTGATGGCTATGGTTTTGACACTGTTTTGACATTTTATTTTTTTTTAAATCGAAATGTCTTTATCACAGGATACAGGATCTGTAAAAATGGAACAGTGAAATGCTCTCAACAATTGCAGTACAAATATCAATGACGTGACAGAGAAAAAGAGAGGATTCTTTTTTCTTCATTCTGAAAGCATCTCTTCGTGATGAGCGTCTAACTGCTAAATTGAATGTAAAATATATTCTAATTTGCATCAGGATGAGTATTGTAGACCTGAATCATAATCCACTCAAAAGTATGGGTCTATTGCGCAGTGGCACACGTATGCTGGTACATACTAGTCCCAGAAACCTGTTAGCGGTTTCTAGGTGAATTGACAGGTGAGTCGTGTTACTGTTGGCGTCACGATGGGTGAATTGAACAAATCCGTCTTTAAATGTTACTTGTTGCTCTGGACGTTCTGCTAACAGACCCCGTGTGTACCCAATGATGGCAAAAGGAAGTCATCAGTTTGTTGGACGTATGAGTTTGAATGGTTAGCATTCTCTAGGTGTACACGATGTATCTTGTTTATAGGATTTAGAGGACAATCTATCGCAGACCGACAGATGTGTCTTGTTTTGATAACGGTCAGAATGAAGAAAGTGATAATCAGTCTGTTGGATCATGGATGTATGAAGGTAGAGTACATGCTGTTTGTATGATCTGAACATCATGTTTCTAGCCCCCCAGATGCCAGGTTTCAGGTGTCAGGTAAGAGGTGCTAGGTGCCATGTAAGAGGTGCCAGGCAGTGTGTCTTGTTTGGGATTCCCGTGGGGAGAGAACACACAAAGTGTAATTATAGCCCAGGACAGCTACAGGGACGTCATTATTAAGTCAACAGGCACAGGTGTCATGGGTCCTCTTTGTGTTCTCTAACTCTGTAACAGATTGGATGTTGGTGTGTGTGCTTCCTCAGCGGCCTGCTACATGGAAATCAAGACCTTCTGACTCTTAGACACACCCCGTCTAGCTACCCAGCAACGTGCCAGCCACATAGAAATAGTGACAAAAAGCACACATTTATTGCCAAACCTTTTTTGCTTTTATTTCCTGCTTGTATCCATGGTTACACTCAATACAGCAGTCGGTAACTTTGACTTGAGTAAGAACGTCCGTTCTAGTCATTCTACTTCTATGTCCAGCCACAATCAGCCGGTTCCCCCTCACAGGCTTACTGGCTGGCTGGCTCTACGTCCTGCCACTATCAGCCGGTTCTCCCTCACAGGCTTACTGGCTGGCTGGATCTATGTCCAGCCACTATCAGCCGGTTCCCCCTCACAGGCTTACTGGCTGGCTGGCTCTATGTCCAACCACTATCAGCTGGTTCCCCCTCACAGGCTTACTGGCTGGCTGGATCTATGTCCTGCCGCTATCAGCCGGTTCCCCCTCACAGGCTTACTGGCTGGCTGGTTGACTGGCTGACTGACTGATGGAATGACTGACTGGCTGGCTGCCTGGCTGACTGAATGTCTGTCTGACTGCCTGGCTGAATCTCTGGGTACCTGACAAAATGACTGTCTGACTGAATGCCTGACTGGCTGGCTTGCTGAATGACTGACTAGCTTGCTGAATGACTAACTGTCTGGCTGGCTGGCTTGCAGACTGAGTTACTTAATTCCTGGCTGACACTCTGGGTACCTGACTGAATGACTTGCTGAGTGACCGGTTGACTAACTGACTGGCTGTCCTTTGTTTCATGTTTAGCCTATTTCACTGACTGACTGACTAACTGGGTACCTGGAATTGGTTTAGTGTTTATGTCCCAGGCAGGCTGGGGTAGTGTGCTGTGTCTTTGACATTGGTTTAGTGTTTATGTCCCAGGCAGGCTGGGGTAGTGTGCTGTGTCTTTGACATTGGTTTAGTGTTTATGTCCCAGGCAGGCTGGCGTAGTGTGCTGTGTCTTTGACATTGGTTTAGTGTTTATGTTCCAGGCAGGCTGACGTAGTGTGCTGTGTCTTTGATATTGGTTTAGTGTTTATGTCCCAGGCAGGCTGGCGTAGTGTGCTGTGTCTTTGACTTTGATCTATCTGTTCTAGTTGCGTAAGAAGAAGAAGCTTTTATTTACTGTAGTCTTTCATGAATCTTTAATGTAAAACACTTTAGATGGCAGAGAGAGGAGAGAACATCTTCCTTTTGGATGGAGTTACATTAGTGTTAGTATTGGGGTGGAGAAGAGGAGCTAACTGTGCCTGTGATCTAACATGACTGTCTGCAGTAGAGGTCGACCGATTATGATTTTTCAATGTCGATACCGTTTATTGGAGGACCAAAAAAGCTGGTACCGATTAATCGGACGATTTTTATTTATTTATTTGTAATAATGACAATTACAACAATACTGAATGAACACTTATTTTAACTTGATATAATACATCAATAAAATCAATTTAGCCTCAAATAAATAATGAAACATGTTCAATTTGGTCTAAATAATGCAAAAACAAAGTGTTGGAGAAGAAAGTAAAAGTGCAATATGTGCCATGTAAGAAAGCTAACGTTTCAGTTCCTTGCTCAGAACATGAGAACATATGAAAGCTGGTGGTTCCTTCCATGAGTCTTCAATATTCTCAGGTAATATTCCCAGGTAAGACGTTTAAGGTTGTAGTCATTATAGGACTATTTCCCTCTATACCATTTGTATTTCATTAACCTTTGACTATTGGATGTACTTATAGGCACTTTAGTATTGCCAGTTTAACAGTATAGCTTCCGTCCCTCTGCTCGCTCCTCCCTGGGCTCGAACCAGCAACACAACGACAACAGCCACCATCGAAGCAGCGTTACCCATGAAGAGCAAGGGGAACAACCACCCCAAGGCTCAGAGCGAGTGACGTTTGAAACGATATTAGCGCGCTAACTAGCTAGCCATTTCACTTCGGTTATACCAGCCTCATCTCAGGAGTTGATAGGCTTGAAGTCATAAACAGCGCAATGCTTGACGCACAACGAAGAGCTGCTGGCAAAACGCACAAAAGTGCTGTTTGAATGAATGTTTACGCGCCTGCTTCTGCCTACCACCGCTCATTCAGATATTTGTATGCTTGTATGGTCAGTCAGATTAAATGCAACGCAGGACACGCTAGATAATATCTAGTAATATCATCATCCATGTGTAGTTAACTAGTGACTATGATTGATTGTTTTTTATAAGATAAGTTTAATGCTAGCTAGCAACTTACCTTGTTTACTGTATTTGCGTAACAGGCAGCCTCCTTGTGGAGTGCAACGAGAGAGAGGCAGGTCGTTATTGCGTTGGACTAGTTAACTGTAATGTTGCAAGTTTGGATCCCCGAGCTGACAAGGTGAAAATCTGTCATTCTGCCCCTGAACGAGGCAGTTAACCCACCGTTCCTAGGCCGTCATTGTAAATAAAAATGTGTTTTTAACTAACTTGCCTAGTTAAATAAAGGTATAAAAAAATATATTAAAAAAATTGGCAAATCGCCGCCCCAAAAATACCGATTTCCGATTGTTAAGAAAAATTGAAATCAGCCCAAATTAATCAGCCATTCCGATGAATCGTCGACCTCTAGTCTGCAGATAGATTAAAATAACACAATGCTACACAACACAGACAGACAGACAGGATAACACAATACTACACAATATAGACAGACAGAAAAACACACTAATACACATACAGACAGAATAACACAATAGTACACATACAGACAGAATAACACAATAGTACACAGACAGACAGAATAACACAATAGTACACAGACAGACAGAATAACACAATAGTACACAGACAGACAGAATAACACACTACAGACAGACAGAATAACACACTACAGACAGACAGAATAACACATTACAGACAGAATAACACATTACAGACAGAATAACACAATACAGACAGACAGAATAACACAATACAGACAGACAGAATAACACAATACAGACAGACAGAATAACACACTACAGACAGACAGAATAACACACTGCAGACAGACAGAATAACACACTGCAGACAGACAGAATAACACAATAGTACACAAAACAGACAGAATAACACACTACTACACAGACAGACAGACAGACAGACAGACAGAATAACACAATAGTACACAACACAGACAGACAGGATAACACAATACTACACAATATAGACAGACAGAAAAACACACTAATACACATACAGACAGAATAACACAATAGTACACATACAGACAGAATAACACAATAGTACACAGACAGACAGAATAACACAATAGTACACAGACAGACAGAATAACACATTACAGACAGAATAACACATTACAGACAGACAGAATAACACAATACAGACAGACAGAATAACACACTACAGACAGACAGAATAACACACTACAGACAGACAGAATAACACACTACAGACAGACAGAATAACACAATACAGACAGAGAGAATAACACAATAGTACACAAAACAGACAGAATAACACACTACTACACAGACAGACAGACAGACAGACAGACAGACAGACAGACAGACAGACAGACAGACAGACAGACAGAATAACACAATACAGACAGACATAATGTGACTGTTGTTTTCAGAGTAGTAGGTTAATACTGTTTCCAAACCTCACTGTGAGACAGACAACCTTCCTATGTAGGATGAGGATGATGACCCCAGTATATAATCTCAATGAGAATGATGACCCCAGTATATAATCTCAATGAGGATGATGACCCCAGTATATAATCTCAATGAGGATGATGACCCCAGTACATAATCTCAATGAGGATGATGACCCCAGTACATAATCTCAATGAGGATGAAGGCCCCAGTATATAATCTCAATGAGGATGATGACCCCAGTATTTAACCTCAATGAGGATGATGACACCAGTACATAATCTCAATGAGAATGATGACCCCAGTATATAATCTCGATGAGGATGGTCCTCGTGCATAATCTCACAGCTAGGACGATGAAGATGATGACCTTCGTATGTGGTTACAAAGGTAATAAGAAGCTCTGAGGATGGCTATTAAGGTCATAGAATGTGGTAAAGGCCCTGATTTATTTCCTCTTTGCCTAGTGCCTTCCTCACTCCTACTTCTCTTCAGAGAGTTTTGAACAACACGTTCCTTTGTTCAATGCTGGCTGAAGACCTAGCTAGCCAGTAACTAGCTAACACCAGACACAGATGAAGACCTAGCTAGCCAGTAACTAGCTAACACCAGACACAGATGAAGACCTAGCTAGCCAGTAACTAGCTAACACCAGACACAGATGAAAACCTAGCTAGCTAGTAACTAGCTAACACCAGACACAGATGAAGACCTAGCTAGCTAGTAACTAGCTAACACCAGACACAGATGAAAACCTAGCTAGCCAGTAACTAGCTAACACCAGACACAGATGAAGACCTAGCTAGCTAGTAACTAGCTGACACCAGACACAGATGAAGACCTAGCTAGCTAGCTAGTAACTAGCTAACACCAGACACAGATGAAGACATAGCTAGCTAGTAACTAGCTAACACCAGACACAGATGAAGACCTAGCTAGCTAGTAACTAGCTAACACCAGACACAGATGAAGACCTAGCTAGCTAGTAACTAGCTAACACCAGACACAGATGAAGACCTAGCTAGCTAGTAACTAGCTAACACCAGACACAGATGAAAACCTAGCTAGCCAGTAACTAGCTAACACCAGACACAGATGAAGACCTAGCTAGCTAGTAACTAGCTAACACCAGACACAGATGAAAACCTAGCTAGCCAGTAACTAGCTAACACCAGACACAGATGAAGACATAGCTAGCCAGTAACTAGCTAACACAGATGAAGACCTAGCTAGCCAGGAACTAGCTAACACCAGACACAGATGAAGACATAGCTAGCCAGTAACTAGCTAACACCAGACCTCTGGATAACAGCGTCTACTAAATTACTCAAATGTGAAAATGTTTGTGCATGTTTTAAACTGTTTGATCAAAGCTCCACAAGACAACTACTTTCCAGCTTCTGTATATGGCATTGTTTTTTTTATTTTTTTATTTAAATTATTTTTATTATTATTATTATGTTTTCTTCTTGGGCCTCTATAACTATATCTATTGTTTTTATTTTTGTTGTTGTTGTGTGATTTGGATTGATCCCCTCTACCACACGGAACCCCACTAATCTACTGACGGAGCGCAGGAGGTGGCTAACAACAGACCTCCATCCTATGCTAGCTTGCTACCGATGCCCTGGCTAGCTGTCTAAATCACCAACCAACATCTCCACTCACCGGACCCTTTTGATCACTCGACTAAGCATGCCTCTCCTCAATGTCAATATGTCTTGTCCATTTCTGTTCTGGTTAGTGTTTATTGGCTTATTTCACTGTAGAGCCTCTAGTCCTGCTCACTATACCTTATCCAACCTATTAGTTCCACCACCCACACATGCAATGACATCTCCTGGTTTCAACGATGTTTCTAGAGACAATATCTCTCTCTTCATCACTCAATACCTAGGTTTACCTCCACTGTATTCACATCCTACCATACATTTGTCTGTACATTATACCTTGATGCTATTTTATCGCCCCCAGAAACCTCCTTTTACTCTATGTTCCAGACGTTCTAGACGACCAATTCTCATAGCTTTTAGCCGTACCCTTATTCTACTCCTCCTATGTTCCTCTGGCGATGTAGAGGTGAATCCAGGCCCTGCAGTGCCTAGCTCCACTCCTATTCCCCAGGCGCTCTCTTTTGACGACTTCTGTAACCGTAATAGCCTTGGTTTCATGCATGTTAACATTAGAAGCCTCCTCCCTAAGTTTGTTCTATTCACTGCTTTAGCACACTCTGCCAACCCGGATGTTCTAGCTGTGTCTGAATCCTGGCTTAGGAAGACCACCAAAAACTCAGACATTTTAATTCCAAACTACAACATTTTCAGACAAGATAGAACTGCCAAAGGGGGCGGTGTTGCAATCTACTGCAAAGATAGCCTGCAGAGTTCTGTCCTACTATCCAGGTCTGTACCCAAACAATTTGAACTTCTACTTTTAAAAATCCACCTCTCTAAAAACAAGTCTCTCACCGTTGCCGCCTGCTATAGACCACCCTCTGCCCCCAGCTGTGCTCTGGACACCATATGTGAACTGATTGCCCCCCATCTATCTTCAGAGTTCGTGCTGCTAGGCGACCTAAACTGGAACATGCTTAACACCCCAGCCATCCTACAATCTAAACTTGATGCCCTCAATCTCACACAAATAATCAATGAACCTACCAGGTACCTCCCCAAAACCTTAAACACGGGCACCCTCATAGATATCATCCTAACCAACTTCCCCTCTAAATACACCTCTGCTGTCTTCAACCAAGATCTCAGCGATCACTGCCTCATTGCCTGCATCCGTAATGGGTCAGCGGTCAAACGACCTCCACTCATCACTGTAAAACGCTCCCTGAAAAACTTCTGCGAGCAGGCCTTTCTAATCGACCTGGCCGGGGTATCCTGGAAGGATATTGATCTCATCCCGTCAGTAGAGGATGCCTGGATATTTTTTTTAAATGCCTTCCTAACCATCTTAAATAAACATGCCCCATTTAAGAAATTTAGAACCAGGAACAGATATAGCCCTTGGTTCTCCCCAGACCTGACTGCCCTTAACCAACACAAAAACATCCTATGGCGTTCTGCATTAGCATCGAACAGCCCCCGTGATATGCAGCTGTTCAGGGAAGCTAGAAATCATTATACACAGGCAGTTAGAAAAGCCAAGGCTAGCTTTTTCAAGCAGAAATTTGCTTCCTGCAACACTAACTCAAAAAAGTTCTGGGACACTGTAAAGTCCATGGAGAATAAGAACACCTCCTCCCAGCTGCCCACTGCACTGAAGATAGGAAACACTGTCACCACTGATAAATCCACCATAATTGAGAATTTCAATAAGCATTTTTCTACGGCTGGCCATGCTTTCCACCTGGCTACTCCTATCCCGGACAACAGCACTGCACCCCCAACAGCAACTCGCCCAAGCCTTCCCCATTTCTCCTTCTCCCAAATCCATTCAGCTGATGTTCTGAAAGAGCTGCAAAATCTGGACCCCTACAAATCAGCCGGGCTAGACAATCTGGACCCTTTCTTTCTAAAATTATCTGCCGAAATTGTTGCCACCCCTATTACTAGCCTGTTCAACCTCTCTTTCGTGTCGTCTGAGATTCCCAAAGATTGGAAAGCAGCTGCGGTCATCCCCCTCTTCAAAGGGGGGGACACTCTTGACCCAAACTGCTACAGACCTATATCTATCCTACCGTGCCTTTCTAAGGTCTTCGAAAGCCAAGTCAACAAACAGATTACCGACCATTTCGAATCTCACCATACCTTCTCTGCTATGCAATCCGGTTTCAGAGCTGGTCATGGGTGCACCTCAGCCACGCTCAAGGTCCTAAACGATATCTTAACCGCCATCGATAAGAAACATTACTGTGCAGCCGTATTCATTGATCTGGCCAAGGCTTTCGACTCTGTCAATCACCATATCCTCATCGGCAGACTCGACAGCCTTGGTTTCTCAAATGATTGCCTCGCCTGGTTCACCAACTACTTCTCTGATAGAGTTCAGTGTGTCAAATCGGAGGGTCTGCTGTCCGGACCTCTGGCAGTCTCTATGGGGGTGCCACAGGGTTCAATTCTTGGACCGACTCTCTTCTCTGTATACATCAATGAGGTCGCTCTTGCTGCTGGGGAGTCCCTGATCCACCTCTACGCAGACGACACCATTCTGTATACTTCCGGCCCTTCTTTGGACACTGTGTTAACAACCCTCCAGGCAAGCTTCAATGCCATACAACTCTCCTTCCGTGGCCTCCAATTGCTCTTAAATACAAGTAAAACTAAATGCATGCTCTTCAACCGATCGCTACCTGCACCTACCCGCCTGTCCAACATCACTACTCTGGACGGCTCTGACTTAGAATACGTGGACAACTACAAATACTTAGGTGTCTGGTTAGACTGTAAACTCTCCTTCCAGACCCATATCAAACATCTCCAATCCAAAGTTAAATCTAGAATTGGCTTCCTATTTCGCAACAAAGCATCCTTCACTCATGCTGCCAAACATACCCTTGTAAAACTGACCATCCTACCAATCCTCGACTTTGGCGATGTCATTTACAAAATAGCCTCCAATACCCTACTCAACAAATTGGATGCAGTCTATCACAGTGCAATCCGTTTTATCACCAAAGCCCCATATACTACCCACCATTGCGACCTGTACGCTCTCGTTGGCTGGCCCTCGCTTCATACTCGTCGCCAAACCCACTGGCTCCATGTCATCTACAAGACCCTGCTAGGTAAAGTCCCCCCTTATCTCAGCTCGCTGGTCACCATAGCATCTCCCACCTGTAGCACACGCTCCAGCAGGTATATCTCTCTAGTCACCCCCAAAACCAATTCTTTCTTTGGCCGCCTCTCCTTCCAGTTCTCTGCTGCCAATGACTGGAACGAACTACAAAAATCTCTGAAACTGGAAACACTTATCTCCCTCACTAGCTTTAAGCACCAACTGTCAGAGCAGCTCACAGATTACTGCACCTGTACATAGCCCACCTATAATTTAGCCCAAACAACTACCTCTTTCCCAACTGTATTTCATTTTAATTAATTAATTTATTTTGCTCCTTTGCACCCCATTATTTTTTATTTTTACTTTGCACATTCTTCCATTGCAAAACTACCATTCCAGTATTTTACTTGCTATATTGTATTTACTTTGCCATCATGGCCTTTTTTTGCCTTTACCTCCCTTCTCACCTCATTTGCTCACATTGTATATAGACTTGTTTATACTGCATTATTGACTGTATGTTTGTTTTTACTCCATGTGTAACTCTGTGTCGTTTTATCTGTCGAACTGCTTTGCTTTATCTTGGCCAGGTTGCAATTGTAAATGAGAACTTGTTCTCAACTTGCCTACCTGGTTAAATAAAGGTAAAATAAAATAAATAAATAAATTGGTCAAAACATACACACACACACACACACACGCACAGGGAGTTAGTGGTGACAGACCACTGTAATCAGTCCACTGAGTAGGCAACCAATTAAGTTGACGGAGAATCTAAAGGCTATTTCCTTATTAGTACCGCAAAAAAATATACCCCCATAAATCTAACTGTGTTAAAACACTGTTAGAGCTGCTTAGGCCTAAACACTAAACACACGGGCAGTGAGAAGTGGCAGCGGAGTGTGTATGTGTGTGTATAGACAAATGAGAGCAATGGTCTGGCTTTGATCAAACATTTTAGCAAGCACAGATTTTTACTTCGACATTTTAGTGTCTCTGTTTGTGTGTGTGTGTGTGTGTGTGTAC
The DNA here is from genome assembly GCF_002021735.2 of Oncorhynchus kisutch. Classification (NCBI taxonomy): domain Eukaryota; kingdom Metazoa; phylum Chordata; class Actinopteri; order Salmoniformes; family Salmonidae; genus Oncorhynchus; species Oncorhynchus kisutch. The sequence goes on from NC_034174.2 coordinate 4,127,073, forward strand.
CATAAATAGCGGTAATAGTGTTCCACTTCGTGATCTAGTAAAATACCGTTCAGCCATCACTCGGTGACAGTGGGACCATTCAGCCATCACTCGATGACAGTGGGACCATTCAGTCATCACTCTGTGACAGTGGGACCATTCAGCCATCACTCTGTGACAGTGGGACCATTCAGCCATCACTCTGTGACATTGGGACCATTCAGCCATCACTCTGTGACAGTGGGACCATTCAGCCATCACTCGGTGACAGTGGGACCATTCAGCCATCACTCTGTGACAGTGGGACCATTCAGCCATCACTCGGTGACAGTGGGACCATTCAGCCATCACTCAGTGACAGTGGGACCATTCAGCCATCACTCGGTGACAGTGGGACCATTCAGCCATCACTCGATGACAGTGGGACCATTCAGTCATCACTCTGTGACAGTGGGACCATTCAGCCATCACTCTGTGACAGTGGGACCATTCAGCCATCACTCTGTGACATTGGGACCATTCAGCCATCACTCTGTGACAGTGGGACCATTCAGCCATCACTCGGTGACAGTGGGACCATTCAGCCATCACTCTGTGACAGTGGGACCATTCAGCCATCACTCGGTGACAGTGGGACCATTCAGCCATCACTCGGTGACAGTGGGACCATTCAGCCATCACTCGGTGACAGTGGGACCATTCAGCCATCACTCGGTGACAGTGGGACCATTCGGCCATCACTCGGTGACAGTGGGACCATTCGGCCATCACTCGGCGGCAGTGGGACCATTCAGCCATCACTAGGTGACAGTGGGACCATTCAGCCATCACTCGGCGGCAGTGGGACCATTCAGCCATCACTCAACGCGAAAGAGGACATAGAAAGGTATACAGGTAGAAAGTGATGATGAATATAAAGAATATGAATATAAAGTGATGAACAATAGTGCCTATCCCAGTCCCTCGCCCAGTACTAGTAATGATGCTAAGGTACATGACAAATGTCCCCGCCTGATAGTGTACCGCTGACCACAGCCCCTTAGTGTAAAATTATTAACACGGTACAACCAGACTATTTCCCAGACACATTACATTTCACCCTTGAAGAGGTAGATCATGTTTTGTCTTCCCTAACAAAACAAAAAAAAAGCCAATTGTTACAGATGGTGTCATCTACGAGACACTAAAGTGCAGTGTTCTATGAAAGACACAGTGGAGGTAAACGCAGGTACAAATCTAAAATGAATAAACCCCCAGCAGTTACACTAATGAACAAACCAATCTGAGATCTCATCACGAAACATATAGTTATCTCGGGACATAAACTCAGCAACAAAAAAAAAGTCCTCTCACTGTCAACTACGTTTAATTTTCAGCAAACTTAACGTGTGTAAATATTTGTATGAACATAACACGATTCATCAACTGAGACATAAACTGAACAAGTTCCACAAAATCAAAAGTAGCAGTCAGTATCTGGTGTGGCCACCAGCTGCATCTCCTCCTCATGGACTGCACCGGATTTGCCAGTTCAGCTGCGAGATGCTACCCCACCCCACTCTTCCAACAAGGCACGTCCCAGACGTGCTCAATAGTATTGAGATCCGGGCTCTTCACTGGCCATGGCAGAACACTGACATTCCTGTCTTGCAGGAAATCACGCACAGAACGAGCGGTATGGCTGGTGGCATTGTCATGCTGGAGGGTCAAGTCAGGATGAGCCTGCAGGAAAGGTACCACATGAGGGAGGAGGATGTCTTCCCTGTAAAGCACAGCGTTGAGATTGCCTGCAATGACAACAAGCTCAGTCCGATGATGCTGTGACACACCGCCCCAGACCATGAAGAACCCTCCACCTCCAAATCGATCCCGCTCTAGAGTACAGGCCTCGGTGTAACGCTCATTCCTTCAACAATAAATGCGAATCCGACCATCACCCATGGTGAGACAAAACTGTGACTCGTCAAGGAAGAGCACTTTTTGCCAGTCCTGTCTGGTCCAGCGATGGTGGGTTTGTGCCCATAGGCGACGTTGTTGGCGGTGATGTCTGGTGAGGACCTGCCTTACAACAGGCCTACAAGCCTTCAGTAAAGCCTCTCTCAGCTTATTACGGACAGTCTGAGCACTGATGAAGGGATTGTGCATTCCTGGTGTAACTTGAAAGTCAATATATTAAAAAAATATATTTAAATAAATAAAAAGAGTTCTTAACAGGGCGTTGCCTTCCTGTACCTGTCCCGCAGGTGTGATATTCGGATGTACCGATCCTGTGCAGGTATTGTTACATGTGGTCTGCCACTGCCAGGACGATCAGCTGTCCGTCCTGTCTCCCTGTGCCACTGCCTTGAGTGTCTCACAGTACGAACATTGCAATTTATTGCCCTGGCCACATCTTCAGTCCTCATGCCTCCTTGCAGCATGCCAAAGGCACGTTCACGCAGATGAGTAGGGATCCTGGGCATCTTTCTTTTGGTGTTTTTAGAGTCAGTAGAAAGGCCTCTTTAGTGTCCTAAGTTTTCATAACTGTGACCTTAATTACCGTCTGTAAGCTGTTAGTGTTTCAACGAACTTTCCACAGGTGCATGTTCATTAATTGTTCATGGGTCATTAAACAAGCATGGGAAACAGTGTTTAAATCCTTAACAATGAAGATCTGTGAAGTCATTTGGATTTGTACGAATTATCTTTGAAAGACCGGGTCCTGAAAAAAGGGACATTTCTTTTTTTGCTGAGTTTACGTTTAATGTTGCTGGCGAGTGTGGGGGGGCCAAGTTAATTAGGTTCTCTGTGAGTATTCAACAATGCTTGATATGATTAACATTTCCCCTCTGCATGTCATAATGAAGCTAGAAGCTGTGAGAGAGGTGGCCTTAGAAAAGATTCCTCATCTTCTTGCAAACATGAATATCCCACAGAAAGTTTTAACAAAAGTCCATTTTAGTGGTGAAAAAGTGGCTATCCTTAAAGCACTCACACCACACAGGATGTTGTTCTTCCTGAGTCAAAGAGATGCGTGTTTAGGTGTCCCGAATATTAAGTAGATGTAACCTGCTACAGGACATGCTCAACAGTGATGATGTGACAGTTAGGGAACTAACCAGAGCCTCCCTCCTTCTGGAACTACAAGGGAAGGAAAGTTCCACTGGCCAGAACAACTTCCTGGACTTCAAGAAGAAGGCCAATGGAAAATTGGAGTCCAGTCAGACTGGCTGGACCTCAATGACCTGTGCAACAGGACTGGAGCTCAGGTGGACACGGACTGATATGCAAACTGAGCCAGTGACTTTTCTCTGATGCAGTTGTGGCAGATCGCAGTGTGGTTGTGGAGGCATTATGGAACACCTCATCTTACATCCAGGACAACACTCCTTGGTATTAGAGAGATACAGCTACTGTAACACTGGACTGGCTTGAGGCTGCAGGGGAAACTCACTGCTCTGGACTGTACTGATGTCTCCCATTCCATGTACCAGAATGCTCCCATTGGTGAGGACGTTCTCACCTTTACCGTTAAAGCGAGGTTGCAAGTTCTACCAACAAAATATAATCAGGTACTCTGGTACCCTTCAAACCGTGACCCATTTTGTATTCTACATGAGTCAAATATATTGGAGGTCATTGCCCATGTCTGCTGTTCATACAAGGATTTGTACATTGCTAGACATGTTGACCTGAAAGCCAGCAAGGTGAGACAAGTGGTCTCCCCAACAGCACACATGCAGAAACAGTGTTGTGTAAACAGGAATATTATGTGTTTTCCTGTTTGCCAAATAAGCCAAATATTGTTGTTGTGGGAGGGGGCCAGCGGAAGGTGCTCATGTTGTTGTGGGAGGGGGCCAGCGGAAGGTGCTCATGTTGTTGTGGGAGGGGGCCAGCGGAAGGTGCTCATGTTGTTGTGGGGGAGGCCAGTGGGAGGTGCTCATGTTGTTGTGGGAGGGGGCCAGCGGAAGGTGCTCATGTTGTTGTGGGGGAGGCCAGTGGGAGGTGCTCATGTTGTTGTGGGAGGGGGCCAGCGGAAGGTGCTCATGTTGTTGTGGGGGAGGCCAGTGGGAGGTGCTCATGTTGTCGTGGGGGAGGCCAGTGGGAGGTGCTCATGTTGTTGTGGGGGAGGCCAGTGGGAGGTGCTCATGTTGTCGTGGGGGAGGCCAGTGGGAGGTGCTCATGTTGTTGTGGGAGGGGGCCAGTGGGAGGTGCTGATGTTGTTGTGGGAGGGGGCCAGCGGAAGGTGCTCATGTTGTTGTGGGAGGGGGCCAGCGGGAGGTGCTCATGTTGTTGTGGGAGGGGGCCAGTGGAAGGTGCTGATGTTGTTGTGGGAGGGGGCCAGCGGAAGGTGCTCATGTTGTTGTGGGAGGGGGCCAGCGGGAGGTGCTCATGTTGTTGTGGGAGGGGGCCAGTGGGAGGTGCTCATGTTGTTGTGGGAGGGGGCCAGCGGAAGGTGCTCATGTTGTTGTGGGAGGGGGCCAGCGGAAGGTGCTCATGTTGTTGTGGGAGGGGGCCAGCGGAAGGTGCTCATGTTGTTGTGGGAGGGGGCCAGCGGAAGGTGCTCATGTTGTTGTGGGAGGGGGCCAGCGGGAGGTGCTCATGTTGTTGTGGGAGGGGGCCAGGGGGAGGTGCTCATGTTGTTGTGGGAGGGGGCCAGCGGAAGGTGCTCATGTTGTTGTGGGGGAGGCCAGTGGGAGGTGCTGATGTTGTTGTGGGAGGGGGCCAGTGGAAGGTGCTGATGTTGTTGTGGGAGGGGGCCAGCGGAAGGTAATCATGTTGTTGTGGGGGAGGCCAGTGGAAGGTGCTGATGTTGTTGTGGGAGGGGGCCAGCGGAAGGTGCTCATGTTGTTGTGGGGGAGGCCAGTGGAAGGTGCTCATGTTGTTGTGGGGGAGGCCAGTGGGAGGTGCTGATGTTGTTGTGGGGGGGGCCAGTGGGAGGTGCTCATGTTGTTGTGGGAGGGGGCCAGCGGAAGGTGCTCATGTTGTTGTGGGGGAGGCCAGTGGGAGGTGCTCATGTTGTTGTGGGGGAGGCCAGTGGGAGGTGCTCATGTTGTTGTGGGAGGGGGCCAGGGGGAGGTGCTCATGTTGTTGTGGGAGGGGGCCAGCGGGAGGTGCTCATGTTGTTGTGGGAGGGGGCCAGCGGAAGGTGCTCATGTTGTTGTGGGGGAGGCCAGCGGAAGGTGCTGATGTTGTTGTGGGGGAGGCCAGTGGGAGGTGCTCATGTTGTTGTGGGGGAGGCCAGTGGGAGGTGCTGATGTTGTTGTGGGAGGGGGCCAGCGGAAGGTGCTCATGTTGTTGTGGGAGGGGGCCAGCGGAAGGTGCTCATGTTGTTGTGGGGGAGGCCAGCGGGAGGTGCTGATGTTGTTGTGGGAGGGGGCCAGCGGGAGGTGCTCATGTTGTTGTGGGGGAGGCCAGTGGGAGGTGCTGATGTTGTTGTGGGAGGGGGCCAGCGGGAGGTGCTCATGTTGTTGTGGGGGAGGCCAGTGGGAGGTGCTGATGTTGTTGTGGGAGGGGGCCAGCGGAAGGTGCTCATGTTGTCGTGGGGGTTGGCCAGGGGGAGGTGCTCATGTTGTTGTGGGAGGGGGCCAGCGGAAGGTGCTCATGTTGTTGTGGGGGAGGGCCAGTGGGAGGTGCTGATGTTGTTGTGGGGGGGGCCAGCGGAAGGTGCTCATGTTGTTGTGGGAGGGGGCCAGCGGAAGGTGCTCATGTTGTTGTGGGAGGGGGCCAGTGGAAGGTGCTCATGTTGTTGTGGGAGGGGGCCAGTGGAAGGTGCTCATGTTGTTGTGGGAGGGGGCCAGCGGAAGGTGCTCATGTTGTTGTGGGAGGGGGCCAGCGGAAGGTGCTCATGTTGTTGTGGGAGGGGGCCAGCGGAAGGTGCTCATGTTGTTGTGGGAGGGGGCCAGCGGAAGGTGCTCATGTTGTTGTGGGGGAGGCCAGTGGGAGGTGCTGATGTTGTTGTGGGGGGGGCCAGCGGAAGGTGCTCATGTTGTTGTGGGAGGGGGCCAGCGGAAGGTGCTCATGTTGTTGTGGGAGGGGGCCAGTGGAAGGTGCTCATGTTGTTGTGGGAGGGGGCCAGTGGAAGGTGCTCATGTTGTTGTGGGAGGGGGCCAGCGGAAGGTGCTCATGTTGTTGTGGGAGGGGGCCAGCGGAAGGTGCTCATGTTGTTGTGGGAGGGGGCCAGCGGAAGGTGCTCATGTTGTTGTGGGAGGGGGCCAGCGGAAGGTGCTCATGTTGTTGTGGGGGAGGCCAGTGGGAGGTGCTGATGTTGTTGTGGGGGGAGGCCAGCGGGAGGTGCTCATGTTGTTGTGGGGGTTGGCCAGGGGGAGGTGCTCATGTTGTTGTGGGAGG
>NC_034174.2:4138381-4283381 GCF_002021735.2 Oncorhynchus kisutch
GCCTAAGTATAACCTGTAGGCCTAAGTATAACCTGTAGGCCTAAGTATAACCTGTAGGCCTAAGCATAACCTGTAGGCCTAAGTATAACCTGTAGGCCTAAGCATAACCTGTAGGCCTAAGTATAACCTGTAGGCCTAAGTATAACCTGTAGGCCTAAGTATAACCTGTAGGCCTAAGCATAACCTGTAGGCCTAAGTATAACCTGTAGGCCTAAGTATAACCTGTAGGCCTAAGTATAACCTGTAGGCCTAAGTATAACCTGTAGGCCTAAGTATAACCTGTAGGCCTAAGCATAACCTGTAGGCCTAAGTATAACCTGTAGGCCTAAGTATAACCTGTAGGCCTAAGTATAACCTGTAGGCCTAAGCATAACCTGTAGGCCTAAGCATAACCTGTAGGCCTAAGCATAACCTGTAGGCCTAAGTATAACCTGTAGGCCTAAGTATAACCTGTAGGCCTAAGTATAACCTGTAGGCCTAAGTATAACCTGTAGGCCTAAGTATAACCTGTAGGCCTAAGTATAACCTGTAGGCCTAAGCATAACCTGTAGGCCTAAGTATAACCTGTAGGCCTAAGTATAACCTGTAGGCCTAAGTATAACCTGTAGGCCTAAGCATAACCTGTAGGCCTAAGTATAACCTGTAGGCCTAAGCATAACCTGTAGGCCTAAGTATAACCTGTAGGCCTAAGCATAACCTGTAGGCCTAAGTATAACCTGTAGGCCTAAGCATAACCTGTAGGCCTAAGTATAACCTGTAGGCCTAAGTATAACCTGTAGGCCTAAGTATAACCTGTAGGCCTAAGTATAACCTGTAGGCCTAAGTATAACCTGTAGGCCTAAGTATAACCTGTAGGCCTAAGTATAACCAAAATACAGCTTAGAATTTTCCTTTGATGGCTGTTGGGGGCACTGTTTAATCTCTGCAATGCGATACCCCAAAAAATGGGCTACATGTTTTCATTTGAAGTGTGATATCAAGCTCACAGTTAGCATAAATAATCCATAAACACAGATCAGAAGGAAGCCCTCAGTAGTGAGAGGAGGGAAGCCCTCAGTAGTGAAAGGAGGGAAGCCCTCAGGAGAGAGAAAGGTTGAGGGTGTCACCTTCTAGGTCAGGGTGTGTGTGTGTGTGTGTGTGTGTGTGTGTGTGTGTGTGTCAGCCACAGAGAAAGGAGCATTTCATGTTTTGGTGGTGTAAATGTACCTGATTTCTAACTGAAATCTTTAAATCTTTAAATGTAAACACTTTTGCTCTCAGATAAATCACACACTCACACACACACACACACCAGGGTTTCCATTAGGGAAATGTAACATTTGACAGTCAGCATTTTAATTTACTAGACATCTGACAAATGTACCAGACCCATATGCATTGGGCGGTTAACCTGATTAGGGCATCCACCCACAGTCCTCAGAATGACTAATCATATTTAGAATATGGTCATTCGTATTAACAGAACATGGATGTCGAGAAGGCAACAATGTGTGGCTCTTAATCTTAAGTCGACCCCCTACTTATTCGAACATTCTGTTAAAAATCGCGCAACATTTCGGCGTCCCGCTACTCATGCCAGGAATATAGTATATGCATATGATTAGTATGTGTGGATAGAAAACACTCTGACGTTTCTAAAACTGGTTAAATCACGGCTGTGACTATAACAGAGCGTGTGTTTCATCGAAAAGCGCAAGAAAATCTGGTCACTGAAAAATGAAAAAAGTATCAATGCGCCACTTGCATGTATTGTTGAATGGAAACTAAATTAAATGGGGCCGAGATTGCAATTCCTACAGCTTCCACACGATGTCGCCAGTCTCGTCATTTTTCAGTACCTTTGTTTCTTGGTCAAACCTAGTAGAGAGAATACTTTCCATCCGGTCTCCGACAGAAAGTTTTGGAAGAGAGATTTTGGAAAATGATTTGAAATCGTGGAGCTATTGAATACACATCGCCCCGTGAGCAATTTGATAGATTATTAACGTTTACTGATACCTAAAGTTGGATTACAAAAGTATTTCGAAGTGTTTTGTGAAAGTTTATCGTCGACTGTTTTAATTTTTAAAAATGACGTAGCGTTTTCAAACAGTGTTTTTTTCTGAATCACACAGTTTCCATAGATGGCTATTTTGGGTATATATGGACCGATTTAATCGAAAAAAAGACCCAATAGTGATGTTTATGGGACATATAGGAGTGCCAACAAAGAAGCTCGTCAAAGGTAATGAAAGTTTTATATTTTATTTCTGCTATTTGTGTAGCGCCGGCTACGCTAATTCTTTTGTTTACGTCGCATTCAGGTATTTCGGGGTGTTGCATGCTATCAGATAATAGCTTCTCATGCTTTCGCCGAAAAGCATTTTAATAATCTGACTTGTTGGCTAGATTCACAACGAGTGTAGCTTTAATTCACTACCCTGCATGTGTGTTTTAATGAACGTTTGAGTTTTAACGAGTGCTATTAGCATTTGGCGTAGCGCATTTGCATTTGCTGATGGCTAGATGAGACGATTGCGTCTCGGGTCGACGTAAGAGGTTAAATAAATTCTGATGTGTAATTTGAACATGTTACTTTTTCCTCAGCCAACAAGACGAGTAACGGACAGCAAAAATCACTAGTCCATGTCAATCTACTACAGTAGAACATTTTTATGCTACCTATGCTATTGGTCAGCTTGTGGATATAGACGAGCCTCCTTATGCCGCATTTGTGGCAGATGGTGGCAGATTGTGGTAAATTGCGTAATTATGTCATTGCACCACAAGGGGGAGTTAGAGCGTTAATCTATCTTTTCATAAATTAATGAAGGTGTGAATGTTTTAGTCCATGAGTCCCTCTTCTATGTAACTAGAGTCCTGAATCAGGCAAAACAAATTTGCTGGCGGGTGGTCCTGGAGTTGAGAAAACTTGTAAATACAATGGCACAATTACACTTGACATGTGGACTGATGATTTTCAAAAAACAGGGACGGTGCGCCTTTGTTTTCTCTCCCTGTAAAAACAGAACGAAATCATTCTAAATAACAAACTGTCTTTATGTACCACAGTGTGAGAGTGATAGTCCCTCTATATAAAGTGAGTTTCTGAAACTCTCTACTTTGCTGATGTGAAGAAGAAACTGAATGAAAGAGAGTCCAGCGAGGAGAGGGAGTGGAAAAAGGTTGCCCATATTTTGAAGACCTGAGCTACTTCATTTATTTATGAAATGTACATTCACACCGCCATTAATTTACAAACGGATAGTCTAATACCTCGGCTAGGTGTGAAAAATCCCCCAATTTGTGCCACAGTTTAGGCTACCGATAGATGCTGATGTCAGTCAAAATGTTGAATCAAATCAAATCCAACTTTATTGGGGGATTTTTCCATACACATGGTTAGCAGATGTTATTGTGAGTGTAGCAAAATGCTTGTGAAATGCTTCAGAGTTGAGTCCCATTGTAAAGCCTAAAGGACAAAACGGGGATTCATTTACAATGTATTCGAGGCTTAAAAAAGTAAAAAGTCTAACGTTTTACATTTCTAACTGAAAAGACTTGACGAAAAATGCAACAACCCCTACAAATATACTAATTTATTATAATCCAAATAGTAATTGCTAAAGACAATCAGAAAGAATGTGTATTTTTTGCAGCATAAATCTATAATTGTCTGCGTAAAGCTGACTGACTCACTTGTGGCTTTGGATCAAAATAAATAAGTACCCACATTTGGTTTTTAATGAAGAAATGTTTTGACCAAGTTAATCTGCTTATGTTGTGTGTCTGGTAAATTATTTGTGAAATGGTGGTTTACAATGAAGAATTTAAACTAAATAAATAATGAATAATAAATAATCAGAATACGTGTTGCAAGCTTTTTTTTGTTGTACGATTTTATATTTTTAGACATTAAAAACATACACTGTTAAGTTCCCCAGTTTCTGTGTTGTTGTGGGTTTGTATGTGTATTTCAGGAAATGGAATTCTGGATTCTTCAAACAGCTGATTGGTCGGCCCCATCTGATTGGAGCTCTGAACCCTCCCACTCGTCAGGGGGAAACAACCGTCTTCAATCACCAACTCCTTCTCCAGCTGGATAAAAACCAGTGGTCCTTTGTCAGGAGAGAGAATGTTTCTTTAATGTCCTGTGTTGGTTGTCCGTTAACATTTTGTTGGAAGTATTTTGTAGCCGCTACTTCTGAGGTATGTGTATGACAATAGGACTCAATGCTTTTGATTATTGAAATGGTTCACTCTAAATTAGTAATTATTCTGTTTCATTTGTTCCCAGGGGGGAAGGCACCGTGGGAGTGCTTAGGCAAGAGTCCTGTGGGCATACATATACCCGTAGAATGTACTCTGTCTATGCACACTGGGTAAAACCTGGGGGACCACCCCCTGTATTTTGGTTAACACGCCGGGAGATGCTAAAAGATTAGGTAAGAAGTTGGTAGTTAAGGTAGGAGATGGGACTCTTGAACTTTTACTTTCTTTGCCTTGGTTCTGTCCAGCCCCATTTCCCCACAATACCGTGTTCCCGCATCACTCTCCGCCACACCCCCATCTCCAGCGCCAGCATCACTCTCCGCCACACCCCCATCTCCAGCGCCCGCATCACTCTCCGCCACACCCCCATCTCCAGCGCCCGCATCACTCTCCGCCACACCCCCATCTCCAGCGGCCGCATCACTCTCCACCACATGGCCTCAAACTCAAAAAAAATATTTCTCCCTGTCGCCCCCACACTCTTTCAATATTTTGAAAATAAAGTATTTAAAGGTGGACTTTGGTTGATTTTTAAAAAATACTTCTGTCAGCCAAATTTCTAACTCCACCTATAACTTTTCGGCTTTTTAACATTCCCAGAAGGCATGGATTATTATAATCTAATGACAAATGAATCTAGTAGTTTAATTTACTGCCTAAGACCTATGGGTTTAATCTTCTGAATGAATGATTCTATTGAAGATAGAAGCTGCCTTTTTAATGAGTTCCGAGAGCCGATCCCAACAAAACAATATAAATGTATTTAGCCTAATTGTTTTGATGACTACAGACGGTAGCCTATTATTCCTCTTTCCCTTTCTGCGTTAAGGAATTAGTCTGCATGTCTATTCAACATTTGGATAAAAAAAGAAACCACAACATGAATTCAAAAAAAAAATTCCACAATGCGGGCACTTTGACAACTCAAATCGCTTTAAAGAACCTTCTAATATTAGACAAACAAATACATACATTAAAACAATAACTTCAAAAACAGTCTTCAAATTGATGTGCAGGAAAGATCATGCACCCTTCCTGGTCGTAACCTGGCAGCTGGCTTCTCTCTGAAACTACACATCGTTATGTCGCTCTGCTATTCCGAGAGTGTGTAACCAAAGAGCGATACCATAAGCGGAAACACAATACCAACTGGGACGGATCCCGAGGCCTCTGGGTGTTCATCATGAATACTGTGTCTCTTACCAGTGAACCTCTGGGTGTTCATCATGAATACTGTGTCTCTTACCAGTGAACCGCTGGGTGTTCATCATGAATACTGTGTCTCTTACCAGTGAACCGCTGGGTGTTCATCATGAATACTGTGTCTCTTACCAGTGAACCTCTGGGTGTTCATCATGAATACTGTGTCTCTTACCAGTGAACCGCTGGGTGTTCATCATGAATACTGTGTCTCTTACCAGTAAACCTCTGGGTGTTCATCATTAATACTGTGTCTCTTACCAGTGAACCTCTGGGTGTTCATCATTAATACTGTGTCTCTTACCAGTGAACCTCTGGGTGTTCATCATTAATACTGTGTCTCTTACCAGTGAACCTCTGGGTGTTCATCATTAATACTGTGTCTCTTACCAGTGAACCTCCGGGTGTTCATCATTAATACTGTGTCTCTTACCAGTGAACCTCTGGGTGTTCATCATGAATACTGTGTCTCTTACCAGTGAACCTCTGGGTGTTCATCATGAATACTGTGTCTCTTACCAGTGAACCTCTGGGTGTTCATCATGAATACTGTGTCTCTTACCAGTGAACCGCTGGGTGTTCATCATGAATACTGTGTCTCTTACCAGTGAACCGCTGGGTGTTCATCATGAATACTGTGTCTCTTACCAGTGAACCTCCGGGTGTTCATCATGAATACTGTTTCTCTTACCAGTGAACCTCTGGGTGTTCATCATGAATACTGTGTCTCAGAAGTTTCAGTCCATGAGTGATGCAACCCGAAAAAACATTAAAAACAGAGTGAATGAGTACTTGAGTTCACTGATAAAGTCTGGACATGGCCTGCTCTCCCTTATGTAAGGAATTAGGCACTTTACTATGTTTACTATATAGACTACAGTAAACATCTCATTGTCCTGAAGGTTTTTGTCAGACTGCACCGTAGCCTAATACACATATACATTTTTAAACAGTATATATTTTTTATCGAATACAGTAATATATTTGTACAACTGTAGATGATGTGTTTTGATTTTTAGAATACAGTTCTCGGTTTACTGTAGTGATGGACAGCTGGAGGCATTTTGAAAACATGTTTACAAACACTTGTTTATGACAAGTTTAGTTATGTTGTGAACTCTGCAAACAACGTTTCCACTCTGAGAAAGAGAATGGTAAATGACTGTAATTAATACATTCATTCAATACATTGGAATACAAAAGAAGCCATGCTCCATGATGGGCTATTAGCAGAATAATATACTTTCGCCAAGTAGGAGATCAAGGAGGAGTCCAAGGAGGAGATTAAGAAGGAGTCCAAGAAGGAGTCCAAGAAGGAAATCATGTAGAACGATCAAGGAGGAATCAAAGAAGGAGTCCAAGAAGGAGATCATGTAGAAGTTCAAGGAGGAGTCCAAGAAGGAGATCAAGAAAGAGATCAAGGAGGAGATCAAGGAGGAGTCCGAGAAGGAGTCCAAGAAGGAGATCAAGGAAGAGTCCAAGAAGGAGACCAAGTAGGAAAACAAGTAGTAGATCAAAGGAGGAGGTCAAGAAGGAGACCATGGAGGAGTCCAAGAAGGAGATCAAGTAGGAGATCAAGGAGGAGTCCAAAAAGGATACTATGAAGGAGTCCGAGGAGGATTTTTTATTTTTTTTATTTAACCAGGTAGGCTAATTGAGAACAAGTTCTCATTTGCAACTGCGACCTGGCCAAGATAAAGCGGAACAATTCGACACATACAACACATGGAATAAACAAAACATACAGTCAATAATACAGTAGAACAAAAGAAAACAAAAGTCTATATACAGTGAGTGCAAATGAGGTAAGTTAAGGAAATAAATAGGCCATGGTGGCGAAGTAATTACAATATAGCAATTAAACACTGGAATGGTAGATAGGCAGAAGATGAATGTGCAGGTGGGGTGCAAAGGAGCAAAATAAATACATAAATACCAGTATGGGGATGAGGTAGGTAGATAGATGGGCTGTTTACAGATAGGCTAAGTACAGGTGCAGTGATCTGTAAAATGCTCTGACAGCTGGTGCTTAAAGCTAGTGAGGGAGATGTGAGTCTCCAGCCAGTGGGTTTGGCGACGAGTATGAAGCGAGGGCCAACCAACGAGAGCATACAGGTCGCAATGGTGGGTAGTGTATGGGGCTTTGGTGACAAAACGGATGGCACTGTGATAGACTGCATCCAGTTTGTTGAGTAGAGTGTTGGAGGCTATTTTATAGATGACATCACCGAGGTCGAGGATCGGTAGGATGGTCAGTTTTACGAGGGTGTGTTTGGCAGCATGAGTGAAGGATGCTTTGTTGCGATATAGGAAGCCGATTCTAGATTTAATTTTGGATTGGAGATGCTTAATGTGTGTCTGGAAGGAGAGTTTACAGTCTAACCAGACACCCAGGTATTTGTAGTTGTCCACGTATTCTAAGTCAGAGCCGTCCAGAGTAGTGATGCTGGACGGGCGAGCAGGTGCGGGCAGCGATCGATTGAAAAGCATGCATTTAGTTTTACTTGCGTTTAAGAGCAGTTGGAGGCCACGGAAGGAGAGTTGTATGGCATTGAAGCTCGTCTGGAGGTTAGTTAACACAGTGTCCAAGGAGGCGCCAGAAGTATACAGAATGGTGTCGTCTGCGTAGAGGTGGATCAGAGAATCACCAGCAGCAAGAGAAACATCATTGATGTATACAGAAAAGAGAGTCGGTCTGAGAATTGAACCCTGTGGCACACCCATAGAGACTGTCAGAGGTCCAGACAACAGGCCCTCTGATTTGACACACTGAAGCCTATCAGAGAAGTAGTTGGTGAACCAGGCGAGGCAGTATTTTGAGAAACCAAGGCTGTTGAGTCTGCCAATAAGAATGTGGTGATTGACATAGTCGAAAGCCTTGGCCAGGTCGATAAATACAGCTGCACAGTAATGTCTCTTATCGATGGCGGTTATGATGTCGTTTAGAACTTTGAGCGTGGCTGAGGTGCACCCTTGACCAGCTCTGAAACCAGATTGCATAGCGGAGACGGTATGGTGGGATTCGAAATGGTCAGTAATCTGTTTGTTAACTTGGCTTTCGAAGACCTTAGAAAGACAGGGTTGGATAGATATAGGTCTGTAGCAGTTTGGGTCTAGAGTGTCACACTCTTTGAAGAGTGGGATGACCGCGGCAGCTTTCCAATCTTTGGGAATCTAAGACGATACGAAAGAGAGGTTGAACAGGCTAGTAATAGGGGTTGCAACAATTTTGGCAGATAATTTTAGAAAGAGAGGGTCCAGATTGTCTAGCCCAGCTGATTTGTAGGGGTCCAGATTTTTCAGCTCTTTCAGAATGTCGGCTATCTGGATTTGGGTAAAGGAGAAATGGTGGGGCCTTTGGCGGGTTGCTGTGGAGGGTGCCGGGCAGTTGACCGGGGTAGGGGTAGCGATGTGGAAAGCATGGCCAGCCGTAGAGAAATGCTTATTGAAATTCTCAATTATAGCAGATTTATCAGTGGTGACAATGTTTCCTAGCCAGTGGGCAGCTGGGAGGAGGTGCTCTTATTCTCCATGGACTTTACAGTGTCCCAGAAATTTTTTGAGTTAGTACTACAGGATGCAAATTTCTACTGGATGCAAAGTCCAAGGAGAAGATCAAGAAGGAGATCAAGGAGGAGTCCAAGAAGGAGTCCAAGAAGGAGACCATGAAGGAGTCTGAGGAGTCCAAGGAGGAGTCCAAGAAGGATATCAAGTAGGAGTCCAAGAAGGAGATCAAGTAGGAATCCAAGAAGGAGTCCAAGGAGGAAATCAAGAAGGAGATCGAGGAGGAGATCGAGGAGTCCGAGGAGGAGTCCAAGAAGGAGATCAAAGGAGGAGACCATGAAGGAGACGGCGGAGATCAAGGAGGAGTCCAAGGAGGAGTCTAAGAAAGATATCAAGTAGGAGTGCAAGTACGAGAACAAAGGAGGAGTCCAAGAAGGAGACCAAGGAGGAGTCCAAGAAGGAGACCAAGTAGGAGACCAAGAA
Source organism: Oncorhynchus kisutch (assembly GCF_002021735.2). NCBI lineage: Eukaryota > Metazoa > Chordata > Actinopteri > Salmoniformes > Salmonidae > Oncorhynchus > Oncorhynchus kisutch. The sequence continues at coordinate 4,147,820 of NC_034174.2, forward strand.
ATATTAAAATATTAAAATATATACAGTGCCTTGCGAAAGTATTCGGCCCCCTTGAACCTTGCGACCTTTTGCCACATTTCAGGCTTCAAACATAAAGATATAAAACTGTATTTTTTTGTGAAGAATCAACAACAAAGTGGGACACAATCATGAAGTGTAACGACATTTATTGGATATTTCAAACTTTTTTAACAAATCAAAAACTGAAAAATTGGGCGTGCAAAATTATTCAGCCCCCTTAAGTTAATACTTTGTAGCGCCACCTTTTGCTGCGATTACAGCTGTAAGTCGCTTGGGGTATGTCTCTATCAGTTTTGCACATCGAGAGACTGAAATTTTTTCCCATTCCTCCTTGCAAAACAGCTCGAGCTCAGTGAGGTTGGATGGAGAGCATTTGTGAACAGCAGTTTTCTGTTCTTTCCACAGATTCTCGATTGGATTCAGGTCTGGACTTTGACTTGGCCATTCTAACACCTGGATATGTTTATTTTTGAAACATTCCATTGTAGATTTTGCTTTATGTTTTGGATCATTGTCTTGTTGGAAGACAAATCTCCGTCCCAGTCTCAGGTCTTTTGCAGACTCCATCAGGTTTTCTCCCAGAATGGTCCTGTATTTGGCTCCATCCATCTTCCCATCATTTTTAACCATCTTCCCTGTCCCTGCTGAAGAAAAGCAGGCCCAAACCATGATGCTGCCACCACCATGTTTGACAGTGGGGATGGTGTGTTCAGGGTGATGAGCTGTGTTGCTTTTACGCCAAACATAACGTTTTGCATTGTTGCCAAAAAGTTCAATTTTGGTTTCATCTGACCAGAGCACCTTCTTCCACATGTTTGGTGTGTCTCCCAGGTGGCTTGTGGCAAAATTTAAACGGCACTTTTTATGGATATCTTTAAGAAATGGCTTTCTTCTTGCCACTCTTCTATAAAGGCCAGATTTGTGCAATATACAACTGATTGTTGTCCTATGGACATAGTCTCCCACCTCAGCTGTAGATCTCTGCAGTTCATCCAGAGTGATCATGGGCCTCTTGGCTGCATCTCTGATCAGTCTTCTCCTTGTATGAGCTGAAAGTTTAGAGGGACGGCCAGGTCTTGGTAGATGTGCAGTGGTCTGATACTCCTTCCATTTCAATATTATCGCTTGCACAGTGCTCCTTGGGATGTTTAAAGCTTGGGAAATCTTTTGTATCCAAATCCGGCATTAAACTTCTTCACAACAGTATCTCGGACCTGCCTGGTGTGTTCCTTGTTCTTCATGATGCTCTCTGCGCTTTTAACGGACCTCTGAGACTATCACAGTGCAGGTGCATTTATACGGAGACTTGATTACACACAGGTGGATTGTATTTATCATCATTAGTAATTTAGGTCAACATTGGATCATTCAGAGATCCTCACTGAACTTCTGGAGAGAGTTTGCTGCACTGAAAGTAAAGGGGCTGAATAATTTTGCACGCCCAATTTTTCAGTTTTTGATTTGTTAAAAAAGTTTGAAATATCCAATAAATGTCGTTCCACTTCATGATTGTGTCCCACTTGTTGTTGATTCTTCACAAAAAAATACAGTTTCTATCTTTATGTTTGAAGCCTGAAATGTGGCAAAAGGTCGCAAAGTTCAAGGGGGCCGAATACTTTCGCAAGGCACTGTATATATATGTTAGATAATATTAAAAACAGTCAAATACATTTGTAAATTCAAACGCTTTAGCCGACATGTTGCAGTTTATTCATTGTTTAATTATTATTGTGATAATTGCGTTGTTTAATCTATAACCTGTTAGTTCATATGCCTTGGCACTGTGATATAGAGGCCTAAAGGCTGAGACAATAAGAAGACACAGTGGCAGAATAAATTCAACCACACCTTTTGTTTTATCACAAAACTGGATAGCAACTGGATAGCAACCTCTGTCCAGTGAAGTCCACAAATCATATTGAATGTACAGTAACCTACAGCACGGTCAAGCACGTTATTGTTCCCCCATATCTTCGGACCACTTATCACCACTATTGATTTAGAACCACAGAGAGATAACCGCAAGTCACAAATAAAACAGGAGCTGCCTCCAATGTTCCAGCACTATTTCAACTTCAACATTTCAACATCATCAAATCACCTATATGCATAGTCTAATACAGTGACAACTAAAAGATACCAAAAACAATTTAGTCCAATCAACGTAAGCTGGGTTTGTGCAGAACATGTTGACTCACCCTACTTGTAGAGAAACGCCAATGCCATCCTCCTCTCATGTTGACGAAACAGTCTATCTTCCACTCATGGGCAACGTTAGCTAGTTAACATTAGCCTTCTACATCTAGCTACATATTGAACTTCCATCCTCTCAGACCAGGGACAAAACTGTACTTCAAATCTATGATACTCCCCCACTTAACATACTGCTTGACTAGTTGGGCCCAAGCTTGCTGTACAACATTAAAACCTATTCAGTCTGTCTACAAACAGGCTCTCAAAGTGCTTGATAGGAAGCCCAATAGCCATCATCATTGTCACATCCTTAGAAAGCATGAGCTCTTGAGTTGGGAAAATCTTATGCAATACACCGACGCATGTCTTGTATTCAAGATCCTTAATGGCCTGACTCCCCCTCCACTCAATATTTTTGTTAAACAGAAAACCCAGACATATGGCAGCAGATCCACAAGGTCTGCCATGAGAGGTGCCTGTATAGTTCCCCTAAGGAAAAGCACCTTTAGTAAATCTGCATTCTCTGTGAGAGCTTCCCATGTCTGGAATACACTGCCATCAGACACACATAACTGCACCACATATCACACTTTCACAAAATGCTTGAAGACATGGCTAAAGGTCAATCAGATTTGTGAACATGGTCCCTAGCTGTGTGTTGCCACTCTCCATGTTGTCTGTTGTCTGTAGCTTGTGAGGTGTGGAAACACTTTGTTGCTTTTATGAATTTTGTCTTGCTGCTTTTTGTTTTATGCTGCTCTGTCTGTATGCTACGTCTTGCTTGTCCTATGTTGCTCTGTCTGTATGCTATGTCTTGCTTGTCCTATGTTGCTATGTCTTGCTTGTTCTATGTTGCTATTGTCTATATTGTAATTGTTTTTAATAACCTACCCAGGGACTGCGGTTGAAAATTAGCCGGCTGGCTAAAACTGGCACTTTTACTGAAACGTTGATTAATGTGCACTGTCCCTGTAAAAAAATAAATAAACTCAAACTCAACTCAACAATGTAGGAATTTTATAATCTTGCCATTATAATCATTGACCAGTATGGAGAATTAAGTAAAAACACAAGTCCAAATCCCTATCTCCATCCATGGCTAATTTAGGGAAAGGATGGCTAGCTAGCCACCGGGGAACGACAGCACAACGAGATGCAACAATTCAAGTTTTTCTTGATGTCCACGACGTTGGCTCTCAATGGAATTTGATTGGAGTGACGTCAAATCCAAGCTGGTTTCCCCTTGACACTTTGTTTTGGTGCGCCAGGACCATTCACAGTTGAGCTCGCTCAGTTTAGCTCGACGCTGATTGGCACATTCTTTATTTAATTTTTTTAGTCAAGGGAGGCCCGATGCTCTCTGATAGGCACAAATGCAATATTTAGCAATGGGATTTTTTTCTTCTTCTCCCGGGACAATTGGCCAGCGGCAACTTTACTTATCAGCTTTTCAACAACAACAACAACAAACTGACAAAAGCCGCTAACGGAAACCCTGACACACACATTCTGGGCTAACGCTGAGGATAAGATGGATGTCTATGAATAACATAGCACAGGAAGGAGAGAGGAAATTAAAATGGCAGCCTGGTGGAGATAGAAGTTGATTTATCCTCTGTTGTTCTGCTACGATGGCGTTCATACTTTCTGTCTGTCTACTGGGTCTATTTATCAATGAGAGTAAATATAGGTAGAATGGCTCTATTTACATTGTTATCAATGAGAGTAAATATAGGTATAATGGCTCTATTTACATTGTTATCAATGAGAGTAAATATAGGTAGAATGGGTCTATTTACATTGTTAACAATGAGAGTGGGGAGGAGGAGGTGCAGGGGGCTGGCTGGCTGCTGGGAGGTTGTATTGAGGGATACTGTCTGTGGGGAGGAGGAGGAGGTGCAGGGGGCTGGCTGGCTGCTGGGAGGTTGTAATTAGAGATACTGTCTGTGGGGAGGAGGAGGAGGTGCAGGGGGCTGGCTGGCTGCTGGGAGGTTGTAATTAGAGATACTGTCTGTGGGGAGGAGGAGGAGGTGCAGGGGGCTGGCTGGCTGCTGGGAGGTTGTAATTAGAGATACTGTCTGTGGGGAGGAGGAGGAGGTGCAGGGGGCTGGCTGGCTGCTGGGAGGTTGTAATTAGAGATACTGTCTGTGGGGAGGAGGAGGAGGTGCAGGGGGCTGGCTGGCTGCTGGGAGGTTGTAATTAGAGATACTGTCTGTGGGGAGGAGGAGGAGGTGCAGGGGGCTGGCTGGCTGCTGGGAGGTTGTAATTAGAGATACTGTCTGTGGGGAGGAGGAGGAGGTGCAGGGGGCTGGCTGGCTGCTGGGAGGTTGTAATTAGAGATACTGTCTGTGGGGAGGAGGAGGAGGAGGTCTTTATTTATTTGTTGAACGCTATAGTGATGTATCATTTGTTGATTCCTCAGCAGTTCTGTGTTGACTAACAAACCACTTTATCATTATCATTCTGCCAAGGAAAATAAATAGACCCATTCTACCTATATTTACTCTCATTGATAAATAGAGCCATTCTACCTATATTTACTCTCATTGATAAATAGAGCCATTCTACCTACAGTGCCTTGCGAAAGTATTCGGCCCCCTTGAACTTTGCGACCTTTTGCCACATTTCAGGCTTCAAACATAAAGATATAAAACTGTATTTTTTTGTGAAGAATCAACAACAAGTGGGACACAATCATGAAGTGGAACGACATTTATTGGATATTTCAAACTTTTTTAACAGATCCAAAACTTAAAAATTGGCCGTGCAAAATTATTCAGCCCCTTTACTTTCAGTGCAGCAAACTCTCTCCAGAAGTTCAGTGAGGATCTCTGAATGATCCAATGTTGACCTAAATTACTAATGATGATAAATACAATCCACCTGTGTGTAATCAAGTCTCCGTATAAATGCACCTGCACTGTAATAGTCTCAGAGGTCCGTTAAAAGCGCAGAGAGCATCATGAAGAACAAGGAACACACCAGGCAGGTCCGAGATACTGTTGTGAAGAAGTTTAAAGCCGGATTTGGATACAAAAAGATTTCCCAAGCTTTAAACATCCCAAGGAGCACTGTGCAAGCGATAATATTGAAATGGAAGGAGTATCAGACCACTGCAAATCTACCAAGACCTGGCCGTCCCTCTAAACTTTCAGCTCATACAAGGAGAAGACTGATCAGAGATGCAGCCAAGAGGCCCATGATCACTCTGGATGAACTGCAGAGATCTACAGCTGAGGTGGGAGACTCTGTCGTATATTGCACAAAGCTGGCCTTTATGGAAGAGTGGCAAGAAGAAAGCCATTTCTTAAAGATATCCACAAAAAGTGTCGTTTAAAGTTTGCCACAAGCCACCTGGGAGACACACCAAACATGTGGAAGAAGGTGCTCTGGTCAGATGAAACCAAAATTGAACTTTTTGGCAACAATGCAAAACGTTATGTTTGGCGTAAAAGCAACACAGCGCATCACCCTGAACACACCATCCCCACTGTCAAACATGGTGGTGGCAGCATCATGGTTTGGGCCTGCTTTTCTTCAGCAGGGACAGGGAAGATGGTTAAAATTGATGGGAAGATGGATGGAGCCAAATACAGGACCATTCTGGAAGAAAACCTGATGGAGTCTGTAAAAGACCTGAGACTGGGACGGAGATTTGTCTTCCAACAAGACAATGATCCAAATCATAAAGCAAAATCTACGATGGAATGGTTCAAAAATAAACATATCCAGGTGTTAGAATGGCCAAGTTAAAGTCCAGACCTGAATCCAATTGAGAATCTGTGGAAAGAACAGAAAACTGCTGTTCACAAATGCTCTCCATCCAACCTCACTGAGCTCGAGCTGTTTTGCAAGGAGGAATGGGAAAAAATGTCAGTCTCTCGATGTGCAAAACTGATAGAGACATACCCCAAGCGACTTACAGCTGTAATCGCAGCAAAAGGTGGCGCTACAAAGTATTAACTTAAGGGGGCTGAATAATTTTGCACGCCCAATTTTTCAGTTTTTGATTTGTTAAAAAAGTTCCACTTCATGATTGTGTCCCACTTGTTGTTGATTCTTCACAAACAAATACAGTTTTATATCTTTATGTTTGAAGCCGGAAATGTGGCAAAAGGTCGCAAAGTTCAAGGGGGCCGAATACTTTCGCAAGGCACTGTATATTTACTCTCATTGATAAATAGAGCCATTCTACCTATATTTACTCTCATTGATAACAATATAAATAGAGCCATTCTACCTATATTTACTCTCATTGCTCATTTGCTGTTTAATGTGACGATGTGCCAACGCAGAGTTCCTTTATTCTTGTTTTGCATTTCTAAGTAGCTTATTCCCTTTTACATTTTTTATTCTTTCCTCCTAAGTATTCCCTCTTTTCGTTTAGTTCTCGTTGGTCGTAGATACATTGAGTTAATCAGTTGTGCAATTTCTTAATTTCCTCCAATCACTGTGATGCTAGCCGGAGTATTTCATTTTTCATACCCAATCACGCGGAGCCAGGCAGCCAGTAACACACCATCAGCATCCATCTCTAACACAGCCCTTTACCGTCCAGGCCCTGGCTCTGGCGACATCACACACAATTATATACACTAGTTGGATCAGGAAAACAAGAATGTTTCTTTACGAATAAGAGAGATGTGAAAAATTAAGAGTTAATTGAAAATATCAGTGTTGAAAATGAATCCAGCACAGAATGTATCTACTTAAAGAGGCAATAGAATACACATACATATATATATATACACTCCATCTGGATTCATGGCTGTAGTCTTTATCTTTACCAGGCCAATGAGCTAAAGAGGTTTTCTACTGGAGACCAGAGAATAGGAGATGGAGAGGAGAGAGGGAGAGGAGTGGAAAGAGGGAGGAGACAGAAGAGGACAGAGGGACCGGAGAGGAGAAAGGAGACAGGAGGGAGAGTAGAGGAGACAGAAGAGGACAGAGGGAGAGGAGAGGAGAAAGGAGGGAGAGGAGAGAGGGACAGGAGAGGAGAGAGGGAGAGGAGAGAAGACGGGAGGAAAGGAGAGGGAGAGGAGAGGAGACAGGAGGGAGAGGAGAAGAAAAGGGGAGGAGTCAGGGGAGAGGGGAGAGGGAGAGGAGAAAGGAGACAGGAGGGAGAGGAGAGGAGACAGAAGAGGAAAGAGGGAGAGGAGAGGAGTTAGGAGGGAGGGAGGGGGGGAGAGGGGAGGAAAGGAGAGGAGAGAGAGAGGAGACAGGAGGTAGAGGAGAGAGGGAGAGGAGAAGAGACAGGAGGGAGAGGAGAGAGGGAGAGGGGGGAGACAGGAGGAAAGGAGAGGAGAGAGGGAGGAGACAGGAGGGAGAGGAAAGAGGGAGGAGACAGGGGAGAGGGGAGAGGGAGAGGAGAAGAAAAAGGGAGGAGACAGGAGGGAGAGGAGAGGAGAGAGGGGGGAGACAGGGGGGAGGAAAGGAGAGGGAGAGGAGAGAGGGAGAGGAGAAGAAAAAGGGGGGAGACAGGAGGGAGAGGAGAAAGGGGGGAGACAGGAGGAAAGGAGAGGGAGAGGAGAAGAAAAGGAGAGGAGACAGGAGGGAGAGGAGAGGATAGAGGGAGGAGACAGAAGAGGAAAGAGGGAGAGGAGACAGGAGGGAGAGGAGAGGAGAGGAGAGGAGAGGAGAGGAGAGGAGAGGAGAGGAGAGGAGAGGAGAGGAGAGGAGAGGAGAGGAGAGGAGAGGAGAGGAGAGGAGAGGAGAGGAGAGGAGAGGAAAGAGAGGAGAGGAGAGGCGGGAGAGAAGAGGAAGGAGAGAGGGGAGAGGAAGAAAAATAGAGAGAAGAGGAGACTGAGATGACTGAGGCACTTAGCTCCAAATCTGAAAGGACGGGAGGAGAGTCTCTCTCTCACTCAACACAGCTCAAATGGTCAATAACCAGGTCTCCTCACACACGATCTGTGGCTCAAATTCAAGTCCCGCTGAGACTGTTCAGCCAGCCATGGAACCATCTCACTGGGTTGACAAATGTGGGATCTCGATTGTGCCTCTCTCTTTTAGAAGTAGCAGACAACAATCTACTTTTTAGTGGACCGTGTGTTGTGTTCATGTCTTTACCTCTATTTGTTTGAGAGGAGGCCAGAGCAGTCCAGGCACTACTGTAAAGCATCCAATAATGTGTGGGTTTAGCACATTTGGGGTTAGTAAATGTGGGTATAGTAAATGTGGGTTTAGTAAATGTGGGTTTGGTAAATGTGGGTTTGGTAAATGTGGGTTTAGTAAATGTGGGTTTAGTAAATGTGGGTTTAGTAAATGTTGGTTTAGTAAATGTGGGTTTAGTAAATGTGGGTCTAGCAAATGTGGGTTTAGTAAATGTATGTCTAGTAAATGTGGGTCTTGTAAATGTGGGTTTAGTAAATGTGGGTCTAGTAAATGTGGGTTTAGTAAATGTATGTCTAGTAAATGTGGGTCTAGTAAATGTGGGTTTAGTAAATGTGGTTCTAGTAAATGTATGTCTGGTAAATGTGGGTTTAGTAAATGTGGGTTTAGTAAATGTGGGTTTGGTAAATGTGGGTTTAGTAAATGTGGGTTTAGTAAATGTGGGTTTAGTAAATGTATGTCTGGTAAATGTGGGTTTAGTAAATGCGGGTTTAGTAAATGTGGGTTTAGTAAATGTGGGTTTAGTAAATGTGGGTTTAGTAAATGTGGGTTTGGTAAATGTGGGTTTGGTAAATGTGGGTTTAGTAAATGTGGGTTTAGTAAATGTGGGTTTAGTAAATGTGGGTTTAGTAAATGTGGGTTTAGTAAATGTGGGTTTGGTAAATGTGGGTTTGGTAAATGTGGGTTTAGTAAATGTGGGTTTAGTAAATGTGGGTTTAGTAAATGTGGGTTTAGTAAATGTGGGTTTAGTAAATGTGGGTTTGGTAAATGTGGGTTTGGTAAATGTGGGTTTAGTAAATGTGGGTTTAGTAAATGTGGGTTTAGTAAATGTGGGTTTGGTAAATGTGGGTTTGGTAAATGTGGGTTTAGTAAATGTGGGTTTAGTATATGTGGGTTTAGTAAATGTGGGTTTGGTAAATGTGGGTTTAGTAAATGTGGGTTTAGTAAATGTGGGTTTAGTAAATGCTACACTACTTGTACTTTATTTCCTTCCTGTTCTCACCCAGACACTGAAACACACTGAAACACACACACACACACAGTATGGAGCATCATAACCTCTGCTTCAAGTATGGCGATAACATGAGACAGAAACAGTTAGTTAGGCTATTCTTCCTTCTAGCCAATCCCCAGCACTCCCATCGCCTCTCATTCTTATCCAGAGTAATGTGTGTATATGCACTTAAGTACGTGTGTGTGCGGCATAATTACGTGTGTGTGTGTGTGTGTTGGGTGTCATTGTGTGACAGTATATTGACCTGGGTGGTCATTATCTTGTGTGACAGTATATTGACCTGGGTGGTCATTATCTTGTGTGACAGTATATTGACCTGGGTGGTCATTATCTTGTGTGACAGTATATTGACCTGGGTGGTCATTATCTTGTGTGACAGTATATTGACCTGGGTGGTCATTATCTTGTGTGACAGTATATTGTCCTGGGTGGTCATTATCTTGTGTGGCAGTATATTGACCTGGGTGGTCATTATCTTGTGTGACAGTATATTGACCTGGGTGGTCATTATCTTGTGTGACAGTATATTGACCTGGGTGGTCATTATCTTGTGTGACAGTATATTGACCTGGGTGGTCATTATCTTGTGTGACAGTATATTGACCTGGGTGGTCATTATCTTGTGTGACAGTATATTGACCTGGGTGGTCATTATCTTGTGTGACAGTATATTGACCTGGGTGGTCATTATCTTGTGTGACAGTATATTGACCTGGGTGGTCATTATCTTGTGTGACAGTATATTGACCTGGGTGGTCATTATCTTGTGTGACAGTATATTGACCTGGGTGGTCATTATCTTGTGTGACAGTATATTGACCTGGGTGGTCATTATCTTGTGTGACAGTATATTGACCTGGGTGGTCATTATCTTGTGTGACAGTATATTGACCTGGGTGGTCATTATCTTGTGTGACAGTATATTGACCTGGGTGGTCATTATCTTGTGTGACAGTATATTGACCTGGGTGGTCATTATCTTGTGTGACAGTATATTGACCTGGGTGGTTGTAGGTTATTAAATGATATCAAACTCAACGGTTTATATTTTCCAGTGATGAAGACATGGATGTCTCATGTTATGGTGGGGTATTCAAAATGGGTCAACTTTGAGCACCTCTTATCTCCTGAATATTTTGGCATTCAGGTCCAAAATGTCACTTTAACCACTTGGCAAATATGTATGGGAAGTTTTGTTCAAGTCAGATATGGGTGTGGTCAAAAATGGATTGAAATGTAAATTACCCTGTTATCAGCAGTAGAAATCATACAGTCCGTATCGCATCTCAACAAGACAACCAGCTGACCCGTCTCTGTTTCCGTCTTCGCTAGCATATCATATTATATCTCGTAAAGACTTGAGTATAAACACAAGACAACACACACACTCACCCCTAATCTTTGGCCACAGACACGTTATAATAACAAGGCAGAAGACATTTACCTCTGCGGTCCAAGAAGCTTTATTAACTCATATGAATTTATTAACTGATTGAAAAAGAAAGGATGCGAGAGAGAGAGAGAGAGAGAGAAAGTAGGGAGAGAGAGGAAGTAGGGAGAGAGAGGAAGTAGGGAGGGGGAGAAGGGTGTTGGGGTACGTGGTGATAGAGGAAGTAAATAATTCCAGTTGGAAAAACAACAAGCTGTCTGTTTTGGAAAGTCCTTTTCAATCTAGCGACACATTTACCATAACTTTAGTTAGTTGGCACGTTGTCGCTCAATATTCTGTACTTTTCAGTTGTTGTGTAGCAACCAACATGGCTGAACGTCAATAAGAAACTTGTTCAACAGCAACAATCCCCACTATCTCCTCTCATTGTAATCACAGCAGGTCTGCTGTTCAACCGTTCTGCACACATACTGTGTTTTCTGTTTATACTTTTCTTTGTAAATCGACAGCGAAGGTGTTCAACAGGGTTACAGTGGGGGGTTTCAAATGACATTTTCTCTATCCTACTTTCTTCTATAAAGTGTAGCCTTTATCGATCTGATTCTGAGAATAATCTGACTTGCTATAAAAAATAAATAAAAATCAAGATGTACAATTATGGCTGATTGATTTTATGTTTCTAGACAAAGCATCCATAACAGTAGATATGCTTCATTAAAGGGTACAAGCCGTGCTAAGAGGGACAGCTCTATCCTGTTTTGTTTTGTTATAGATATTCCCTCTTCCCTTTGGGTTACAAAATGCAGGTAACATTCCATGAATTCCCTGATTTTTTTTCCCAGAAATCCTGGTTGGAGAATTCCCTGATTTCCTGCGTGTTCCCCCTCGTAATTCCAGGAATCTTCAAATCTGGATTTCTGAAAAACCACGGCACTTTGGGAAAGACACCCTAAACTAGTGTCTCTGTTTCTCACTCAGTATGCAGGCTCCATGCAGCTTTACTCCTCTGAAAAGGCAGTCCAGTCAAACCTGTCTGGGCCAGTTGAGTTTATGCTGGGTTTTCATTTCTCTGCTCTCTTTCGCTGTCTTGCTTTCTGTCTCCCTGCCTCTCTTCCTGTCTCTATTTCTGTCTCTCTGCCTTTCTCCCTACTCCCTCTCTTTATCTCTGCTGCCTTACCGCTACAATGAGAGGCAGTGTCTAACTCCCTGCCTGGTGGGTAGCCAAACAAACCTTCTCTGGGAGTGGGGTGGAGTAGAGGAGGAAGGTGTTGGGTGGAGGGAAGGTACAGTAGAAGATGACTGTCTGTCTGGTGTTATGGCACAATGGGTGAGTCAGAAGACTGAGGTGATGGGGTGCCTCAAAACTAAAAACCGCCCTTAGCCAGCCGTGCTACACCTCTTTGATGGGCTCCAGAAACACCACATGCTTGTTGTTACTGACCTTGCGGCCTGGGCCCTCTGTGGTGCTGGGTGGGGGGGAGGTCAGGATCGAGGACTGGTCGTTGGCGGGGCTGGGGGTACCCGGCGGCAGGGGGTGCTTGCAGCACCAGCAGCGGCAGGGGGTCAGGTAGAGGTACATGAGGACCAGGACGAGGGTTGTCACGCACCCTATGAGGGTCGTAAACCCCGTGTTGAAGGGCTCGGCCTCGTCGTGCCGCATCAACACCGTCACGTTGACCTCCCATGACTCGTTCTTCTTGACTGCGTCGAAGACCTTGCACCAGTACACTCCGGAGTCCTCAGCCTGCGCTGATACGATCTCCAGGCTGCCGTTGGCGTGCATGCGGAGAGTGCCGTTGTTCTCCGGCGGAGCACCGGCTCCATGGTGAGGTGACACCCACAGGTAGGTCAGGTGCTGTCCTCTGAGCGTGGTGTGACAGTCCAGAACCACGCCATCTCCTTCGTACACCAGCAGGCTGCCCTCAGGCTCCTTGACAGCTCCAGCCACCGCCGAACTGCAGTTTAAGTTCAGTTCAAAGAAGCGTCTGTGCTGGAAAAACTTAACGGAGGCCTTGCGTTCCCCGTACACCAGGCAGGTGTATTCCTCACGAAAATCCCTGACGGAGGTGAATCCCTTCTGTTCCCAGCGCCGGAACATATTGTACATTTCGCACTCGCAGATCAGGGTGTTGTTGTGGAGGAAGAGTCCGCTCTGCAAGGCCGCCGGCAGGGTCTCGATGTCCACCAGGGGCAGTTTGGACATGCTGTTGGAGGACAGGTCCATGGTGGCCAGGAAGGGGTGGCTGTCCTCCTGGATGGAGAAGAATGGGAAGTCCGTGAGGTGGTTGTGGCTGACGTAGGCCTTGCGTAGGTTGCCGAGCGCCGCAAGGGCCTTGCTCTCCACCCGAACGATGCGGTTGTTGAAGAGCAGCAGCTCCTCCAATCCTGTCAGCTCCAGAAAGTAGTGCACCTCCACTTTGTCTAGCTGATTGGACGACAGGTCCAGTTGCCGTAGCGATCTGCTGTTCCGGAAGGTTCCGGCCTCGAGGCATTTCAGCCGGTTGTGAGCCAGGCGGAGGGACTCCAGACGGGGCAGCGCGGCAAAGCTTCCCTCCTTCAACTCAGTCAGGTGGTTGTGGTTGAGGTCTAGGGTGGTGATGTACGCATGCAGCTCAGAGGGTAGCGCCTTCAGACCCTGGTCGGCGCAGCTGAGGATGTTGGAGCAACACAGGCATCCCTTGGGACAGCTGCTGACCTCAGCCTCACTAGCCCCGACCTCAGCTCCATCCTCGGCCTCACTAGTCCCGACCCCAGCCAAACAAGCTCCGAAACTGGCCTCAGCCCCAGGTCCGGCCTCAGCCCCAGGTCCGGCCTCAACCCCGACCTCTGTCACAGTCTCAGACCCAACCCCAGCCCTGACCTCAGCCTTAGCCCTGACCCAAGCACCGACCCCAGAATCAGCCCCGACCTCAGTCCCGACCCCAGCTTCAGTCACAGCCTCAGCCCCAACCCCAGCCTCAGCCCTGACCTTAGACTTAGCCCTGACCCCAGCCTCAGTAACAGCCACCTTGGCCTCAGCCCCAACTCCAGCATCAACCCAGACCCCAACCCCAACCCCGGCCTCTGCTCCGACCCCAGCATCAGCCCCTATCTCGGCCTCAGCCCAGACCTCATCCTCAGCCCAGACCTCAGCCTCAGTTACCTGCTGTTGCAGCAGCAACACTAGGAGGAGAGGGTTCAACACCAGCACCAGAGGGGCAGCTACACCCTGAGACCAGAACATGGCGCCGATGGGACGGGAGAGTGGCCAGAGTGTCACCAGGCGTGGAATCTGTACGTCCGTCCGTGGGGCTTGGTTTAGTGCACGGTCTCTGTTTTGGTGAGAGTAAAGTCTCTCTATGTCTCAATAGGAGTTTGGTTAGTGCTTTCTCTCTCTCTCTGTCTCTCTCTGTCTTCTTCTCTGTTTCCAAATTGGAGTGGAGTTGGGAGTTGCTGTACTGTTTCTGTCTCAACAGGAGCTTGGATTGGTTGGGGAATATAGCAGCTACAGCCGTAGATTGACAACTGCCAGAACGGCCTGCATTTCCACTTGGCCGGAAAAACAGAGAGGAGAAAACAACTAGTTCAATAACCCCAAAGGTCATTCAGTCCCTGCCCTGGTTGGGTTTGATCCCTGACGAAAAGCCCATGATCATTATTTGGCTCTGGGGATGTACTGTACATCTGCATCACAGCTCAGTGATAGCTGAAAGTGGATTAGGGTTAATGTACCACTGCATCACAGCTCAGTGATAGCTGAAAGTGGATTAGGGTTAATGTACTTCTGCATCACAGCTCAGTGATAGCTGAAAGTCGATTAGGGTTAATGTACCTCTGCATCACAGGTCAGTGATAGCTGAAAGTCGATTAGGGTTAATGTACCTCTGCATCACAGGTCAGTGATAGCTGAAAGTGGATTAGGGTTCATGTACTTCTGCATCACAGCTCAGTGATAGCTGAAAGTGGATTAAGTTTATACTCCTCACCTACTCAAAGTCCATAAATATCATGTCAGTGTCTCATTAAATCCACTCCTGGAACTGTTGCTGTGGCAGTACTCATCAGACACCCTGTTTAAACGGTACGCTGGTCTGACGACTTCCTCTCTCTTCAGAGCTATAATAAAAACACGTGGAAAGTCTGCTAGAGTCCTACTGGAGTCTCTTAATGGTCCTCGGTAATTATAGACAAGCAATTCCGTTGTAGTTATTTCTCCGTTTAGAAGAAGACTACTTTATTGTCCATTTATTATCTTTACGGACCACGGAAATGGACAGTTGTAGTTCTCTTGTGAGCTGAAGAAATCAGCTTTAAAGAGTCAACTTATTGTCCGATACAGTTCATCTTAGTTTTTTTTTCTTTTCTGAAAAATGTAACACCTGTTTTGATGTCACCACCATGTCTGGGGAAGCCGTAGTCCACTGCTGTCTCCTCTCCTTTTTCTTTACGTTATAATCTAATGTCCTTTTATCCAGTCAGACGAGTCACTAACCCAGCTGTCTGCGACTGATAGTACGGGCACAGAGAGAACGAGGGATGGGTTTGGAAAAAAAAAAGTCAGCATTCTGTCCAGCCTACTTAACACATTCATATAGCCAGCTGCACAGACAGGCAGTTCAGGTTTCACTCATCTCTCTTGGTCAATACAAAACAATCTTCTCTCTCCTTGAGCTGACGGATGAATTATCGAAACGAAGCCCAATATTATTTATAGAAACATCCTCCTCGGGAGCCCAGTATCCGGCAGGTAACCTCCAACCAAAACCTCCAGAATCTTCCGTCCTCCCGTCTTCTCCTCTGATCACACAGGGAGGAGTCTTTAGAAAATATAAGCCGCACACTCTGTGGGAATAAACTTAATTAATAATCGAGTCCATCGTCAGGGTTTCATCTGAGACACCGGTGTCCAAAAGAAAAGTTGTAAAACTAGTTGAGTATTTTCCTCTGCTCAGGTTGTCTGTAGTATGCTACAGTTTAGGATGATGATATGCTGTAGTATCCAGTGAAACATCTATGATAGGACAGGTTGCTGTAGTAGCCAGTGAGAAGAGTGTGATGGAGGGTTGTGACTTCGTCTCTGTGTGGCTGCTCTGCGTTGTGTCGTGTGTGGAGCTTCTTCTGGTCCTATCCCACCGCTACACTACGCATCTGACTCTCTCTCTCTAGCTCTCTTGCGCTGTCTCTCTTGCCGTCTTTCACTCTCTCTCTCTCTCTCTTTCACTATCTCTCGCTCTCTCATTTAATCCTCCCTGCGTTTGAGTCTGTCCCTACCGCTTTCCACCCCATTCACTGTGAAGTTTGACTGCTCTCTCCCTCAGTCTCATATGGCGCCTCCTTCCCTATCACCCGCTCACTCTCTCTCGCGCGCTTTCGCTGATCTGTCTCTCTCTCTCACTATCTCTCTTGCTCTTTCTCTCACTCTCTCTTTCTCTCCCTCTTTCTCCCTCTCTCAATTAAATTCAAAGGGCTTTATTGGCATGGGAAACATATGTTTACATTGCCAAAGCAAGTGAAATATATAATAAACAAAAGTGAAATAAACAATCAGAAATGAACAGTAAACACTGCACTGACAGAAGTTCCAAGGTAATAGAGACATTTCAAATGTTATATTATGGACATGTACAGTGTTGTAACAATGTGCAAATATTAACAAATAAATTAACATAGATATGGGTTGTATTTACAATGGTGTTTGTTCTTCACTGGTTGCTCTTTTCTTGTGGCAGCAGGTCACAAATCGTGCTGCTGTGATGTCACACTGTGGTATTTCACCTAATAGATAATGGAGTTAATCAATGTTTGATTTGATTTCAAATGCTTTGTGGATCTGTGTGTTCTGTGGGAAATATGTGCCTCTAATGTGGTCATAAAATTTGTCAGGAGGTTAGGAAGTGCAGCTCAAAGAGAAATGAAGTAAGCTTTCTGCAACGTCTTTTTCAAGTGTACCTTTTGTTAGTCTGAATGTGCAGGTTTTTACTCCCCATCCAATCTTATGGGAGAGCTTCATGGTCCCCTATTGGCTGGTTTTACTCACCAGCCAATCTTATGGGAGAGCTTCATGGTCCCCTATTGGCTGGTTTTACTCACCAGCCAATCTTATGGGAGAGCTTCATGGTCCCCTATTGGCTGGTTTTACTCACCATCCAACCTTCTGGGAGAGCTTCATGGTCCCCTTTTGGCTGGTTTTACTCACCAGCCAATCTTATGGGAGAGCTTTATGGTCCCCTATTGGCTGGTTTTACTCACCAGCCAATCTTATGGGAGAGCTTCATGGTCCCCTATTGGCTGGTTTTACTCACCATCCAACCTTCTGGGAGAGCTTTATGGTCCCCTATTGGCTGGTTTTACTCACCATCCAACCTTCTGGGAGAGCTTCATGGTCCCCTATTGGCTGGTTTTACTCACCAGCCAAGCTTCTGGGAGAGCTTTATGGTCCCCTATTGGCTGGTTTTACTCACCAGCCAAGCTTCTGAGAGAGCTTTATGGTCCCCTATTGGCTGGTTTTACTCACCAGCCAAGCTTCTGGCAGAGCTTCATGGTCCCCTATTGGCTGGTTTAACTCACCAGCCAATCTTATGGGAGAGCTTTATGGTCTGGCTTCATCGGTCAGTCACAGTGGTCAGGTATTCTGACACTATCTACTCTCTTTTTAGGGTAAGATAGCATTCCAATTTGCTCAATTTTTAAGTTGATTATTTCTGGTGTATCAAATAGGGTTATGGGTTATGTGTTCAATTGTATGTGAAAAGATAGTGAATCCTTATTATAGGAACGGTTCATTTATTCTAAATTCATGAATGGACAACTGCTTAGCGACTGAGGTCACTTGGGGTCTTTCTAAAAATAAAGGGGCCAATGTGTGACATTGGGATCAACATCTCTAACTGGTTTGAAACAGATTGTTTTATTCCTGTTACAAAAAGTGCACTTAGAGGAATAAAAGTAAATATATACAAATTAGACCTTAGACCATCTTTTAAGCTTCATGAAGGGATTGGCAAATGAAATTCAAGGACTTTTCAGGGACTTTTTCAAGCACTTCAATGTAATTTTCAGGGACCTAAATGTTATACAATTGTAGAATTTATATAATTGTATATATATAGGGCCTAATATATATTTTATATAACCTTTATTTAACGAGGCAAGTCAGTTAAGAACATATTCTATTTTACAATGACAGCCTAGGAACAGTTGGTTAACTGCCTTGTTCAGGGACAGAATGACAGATTTTTACCTTGTTGATCTTGCAACCTTTCGGCAACTAGTCCAACGCTCTAACCACTAGGCTACCTTCTGCCCCAATATAGTAACCCTCTCCTCCCAAAAAGTTGCCGCCACTTTATATAATAATATTAATATTATACTTTTACTTTAATATAATTTTAATGATTTTGTTTTTGGCCTTGATTTTCAAACTATATATATACAGAAGTATGTATACACCTTCAAATTAGTGGATGTGGCTATTTCAGCCACACCTGTTACTGACAGGTGTATAAAATTGAGAACACCGCCATGCAATCTCCATAGACAAACAATGGCAGTATAATGGCTTTCCTGAAGAGCTCGGTGACTTTCAACATGGCCCACCATCATAGGATGCCGCCTTTCCAACAAGTCAAGTTAGTCAACTTGCTGCCCTGCTAGAGCTGCCCCGGTCAACAGTAAGTGATTTTATTGTGAAGTGGGAATGTCTAGGAGCAACAACGGCTCAGTCGCAAAGTGGTAAGCCACACAAGCTCACAGAACGGGACCGGCGAGTGCCAGAGTACGTAACACGTACAAATCGTCTGTCCTCGGTTGCAACACTCACAACAGAGTTCCAAACTGCCTCAGGAAGCAGCGTCAGCACAAGAATTGTTCATTGGGAGCTTCATGAAAATGGGTTTCCAAGGCACACAAGCCTAAGATCCGCATGAGCAGTGCGTCGGAAAGAGTGGTGTAAAGCTCGCCTTTATTGGACTCTGGAGCAGTGAAAACATGTTCTCTGGTGTAATGAATTACACTTCACCATTAAAGTATGACATTTTTTTTACCTTTATTTAACTAGGCAAGTCAGTTAAGAACACATTCTTATTTACAATGACGGCCTAGGAACAGTCATTTAACTGCCTTGTTCAGGGGCAGAATGACAGATTTTTACCTTGTCAGCTCAGGGATTCAATCTTGTAACAAGTCCAACGCTCTAACCACTAGGCTACCTGCCGCCCCAGTTGACAGACACATCTGGGTTTGGAGGATGCCAGGAGAACACTACCTACTCCAATGCATAATGCCAACTGTAAAGTTTGGTGGAGGACGAATGATGGTCTGGGGCTATTCTTCATGGTCCCGGCTAGGCCCCTTAGTTCCATTGAAGGTACATCTTAACGTTACAGCATATAATGACATTCTAGACAATTCTGTGCTTCCAACATTGTGGCAACAGTTTGGGGAAGTCCCTTTCCTGTTTCAGCATAACAATGCCCCCGTGCATAAAATGAGGTCCATACAGAAATGGTTTGTCGAGATCGATATGGAAGAACTTGTCGGCCTGCACAGATCGCTGATCTCAACCCTATCACACCTTTGGGATGAATTTGAACAACTGAGCCATGCCTAATCGTCCAACATCAGTGCCCAACCTCACTAATGCTCGTGGCTTAATGGAAGCAAGTCCCCGCAGCAATGTTCCAACATCTAGTGGGAAGCCTTCCCACAGACTGGAGGCTGTTATAGCAGCAATGTTCCATCATCTAGTGGAAAGTCTTCCCAGAAGAGTGGAGGCTGTTATAGCAGCAATGTTCCAACATCTAGTGGAAAGCCTTCCCAGAAGAGTGGAGGCTGTTATAGCAGCAATGTTCCAACATCTAGTGGAAAGCCTTCCCAGAAGAGTGGAGGCTGTTATAGCAGCAATGTTCCAACATCTAGTGGAAAGTCTTCCCAGAAGAGTGGAGGCTGTTATAGCAGCAATGTTCCAACATCTAGTGGAAAGCCTTCCCAGAAGAGTGGAGGCTGTTATAGCAGCAATGTTCCAACATCTAGTGGAAAGTCTTCCCAGAAGAGTGGAGGCTGTTATAGCAGCAATGTTCCAACATCTAGTGGAAAGTCTTCCCAGAAGAGTGGAGGCTGTTATAGCAGCAATGTTCCAACATCTAGTGGAAAGCCTTCCCAGAAGAGTGGAGGCTGTTATAGCAGCAATGTTCCAACATCTAGTGGAAAGCCTTCCCAGAAGAGTGGAGGCTGTTATAGCAGCAATGTTCCAACATCTAGTGGAAAGCCTTCCCAGAAGAGTGGAGGCTGTTATAGCAGCAATGTTCCAACATCTAGTGGGAAGCCTTCCCACAGAGTGGAGGCTGTTATAGCAGCAATGTTCCAACATCTAGTGGAAAGCCTTCCCAGAAGAGTGGAGGCTGTTATAGCAGCAATGTTCCAACATCTAGTGGAAAGCCTTCCCAGAAGAGTGGAGGCTGTTATAGCAGCAATGTTCCAACATCTAGTGGAAAGCCTTCCCAGAAGAGTGGAGGCTGTTATAGCAGCAATGTTCCAACATCTAGTGGAAAGCCTTCCCAGAAGAGTGGAGGCTGTTATAGCAGCAATGTTCCAACATCTAGTGGAAAGCCTTCCCAGAAGAGTGGAGGCTGTTATAGCAGCAATGTTCCAACATCTAGTGGAAAGCCTTCCCAGAAGAGTGGAGGCTGTTATAGCAGCAATGTTCCAACATCTAGTGGAAAGCCTTCCCAGAAGAGTGGAGGCTGTTATAGCAGCAATGTTCCAACATCTAGTGGGAAGCCTTCCCAGAAGAGTGGAGGCTGTTATAGCAGCAATGTTCCAACATCTAGTGGAAAGCCTTCCCAGAAGAGTGGAGGCTGTTATAGCAGCAATGTTCCAACATCTAGTGGAAAGTCTTCCCAGAAGAGTGGAGGCTGTTATAGCAGCAATGTTCCAACATCTAGTGGAAAGCCTTCCCAGAAGAGTGGAGGCTGTTATAGCAGCAATGTTCCAACATCTAGTGGAAAGCCTTCCCAGAAGAGTGGAGGCTGTTATAGCAGCAATGTTCCAACATCTAGTGGAAAGCCTTCCCAGAAGAGTGGAGGCTGTTATAGCAGCAATGTTCCAACATCTAGTGGAAAGCCTTCCCAGAAGAGTGGAGGCTGTTATAGCAGCAATGTTCCAACATCTAGTGGAAAGCCTTCCCAGAAGAGTGGAGGCTGTTATAGCAGCAATGTTCCAACATCTAGTGGAAAGCCTTCCCAGAAGAGTGGAGGCTGTTATAGCAGCAATGTTCCAACATCTAGTGGAAAGCCTTCCCAGAAGAGTGGAGGCTGTTATAGCAGCAATGTTCCAACATCTAGTGGAAAGTCTTCCCAGAAGAGTGGAGGCTGTTATAGCAGCAATGTTCCAACATCTAGTGGAAAGCCTTCCCAGAAGAGTGGAGGCTGTTATAGCAGCAATGTTCCAACATCTAGTGGAAAGCCTTCCCAGAAGAGTGGAGGCTGTTATAGCAGCAATGTTCCAACATCTAGTGGAAAGCCTTCCCAGAAGAGTGGAGGCTGTTATAGCAGCAATGTTCCAACATCTAGTGGAAAGCCTTCCCAGAAGAGTGGAGGCTGTTATAGCAGCAATGTTCCATCATCTAGTGGAAAGCCTTCCCAGAAGAGTGGGGGCTGTTATAGCAGCAAGGGGGGGGGACAACAACTCCATATTAATGAGCATAATGGTCATTTTTCTGTAGCCTATATGGCTGATTCAGGCACACATAATAAAGCCCTGCATAGCGGTAGCATTAATCTTAACATGGCTGTTTTTATAATGAGAAAGTGACCAATAACCAGGTTCCTGATTTCATAGAAAAGCTAAGTTGAAGACAACATTAGCTGTTGTCAGTCCTCATAATAACCGCATGTGATTTTACCACAGCAGAGTAGCGCAAACACCATCCAATTGAAACAGTGGAAAACAAACGAAAGTGGCCACACAAGAACAATGTAATCATGGATATTTATAACAGAGCGGGAGAACTTATAAAATGGCTACAATAATTACAGTCTTTTCTAGCACCAAATTGAGGAAATGTACTTGTACTTTTCTGATCTCAAAATTCATGTTCAAGTAGGCTACTTCAAGTCCCTTGTATTGTTTACAATTGCAGGTGTAACATGGAAAAACAATGTATTTGTCATGTTATTTTGTGAATTAGCCCACTAGGCTATATAATTTGAGGTGATTATATCTAGAGTAGTTCATAGAAATAGTGTTTGGTGTTGCGCAATTAGTCTATCCTACACAATTGCGCACAGTAGACTCAGTGTCCAATTCGAGGGAAACAACAACATATGATAACATGAACTCATTACCTTCAATGTTTCCTCTGTTAAATCTAACGACACCCTGCTGTAAATCAAGCAGACAACAACAGATGACCAACATCAATTCACTAGGGATATTAGATCCAACGTGGATCCAGGCACAACTGTCTTCGCCGGTGTAACTAACGAGACACCAAAATATTCTAGACATTCCTCGCAGCATCCTCGATCACAACAGCTGTTGTCATTCGGGGAAAATTCCTGGATCAAACGATGATGTGTGAAAATATCACAGCGTAATTAAACAGTTCGACACCAAATCCGCATTCAAAAAAGTACTATTCATAATTATTGAAGACCCACGTTAACGACATTATCAATTTAGGTTGTAAGTATCGAGGAAGGGTGACTCTTTCGGATAGAAGCATTCCATTTTTTTAATCGCATTTACAGTATAATTGTGGATTTGTGTGAGTGAAAACGGTTTTAACCACGTAGGAAACACAACATGTTGGGTATTTACATCGCATTTCTGAGATCTCTATGCAAAAAAGAAAAACCAGTCCCGACAGCTAGATCCAGGATTCGTACAGGGTTCCAGGTCAATGTCTAATTTAACTGGTTAATGCTTAATATACTTTGTTATAAAACAATTTATACTGCCATAAATGCCAGGACAGAAAAGTTATGTTTTAATGCCACATGATTTTGGACTAATCTGTCAAGACAGCAACCATGATAAAGGGTTAAACATACGTTTTAAAATCAACTCGTGAATTGTATTGAATATAGCTACGACACACCTTATATCGGATTGTAATGACATTACATTTTTTTTGTTTGCAGATTATTATCAATGACTTATCAACAGCTTTTATCAAGATGTCCAGTGTAGGAAATCTTCACCGGTACCCTAGTTTCTGGAAAGACCCACATATGACTAATACAACTAGAATCTCTCTCGCTAAATTGTACATGTTGTCCTCAAAACGTGTCATTTAGTTACATATCAATTCACATATATTAGTATTAGAAATTCAATTGAGTGAAATATTTACATTATATGTACTGTATATGTAAAATGTAAACTGTAAACTGTAAAATGTTAATTTTAGAGGGGTATTTCCTGCCTCTGTTCTCTATTTATCTCTGCTATGTAAGTGACTATATAGTGAGATCTGCAGTGGCCTAGCTGGGTTGAGGAGTAAGATCAGGACGACTTGGGCCCTCAGCCTCCCTTCCCCTCCCTCCGTCCCTCCCTCCCAAGATCTCAATATAACAACATGACTTGATCAATCAAAGATCTCAATAACCTGACTTGTTGATCAGTCAAATCTCCCAATATAACAACTACAAGGGCACAAGGCGAGACCCAAATGCAGACACAGGAGGCAGATGCTTGAGCTCCGATATTTATTACACCAAAAAGGGGTAGGCAAAAGGCAGGTCAGGGACAGGCGAGAGTTCATAAACCAGGTCAGAGGCCAAACAGTACCAGGCGATAGGCAGGCTCGAGGTCAGGACAGGCAGAGTGTTCAGGCAGCTGGATTCTGCGTTAGGACAGGCAAGGTTCAAAACCAGGAGGGCAAAAACAGAGACTGGGAATAATAGGAGAAACGCTGGTTGACTTGGCAAAACAAGACGAACTGGCACAGAGATACAGGGATAAATACAGTGGCACAGAGAGACAGGAAACACATGGATAAATACACCGGGGACTAATGGGGAAAACAAGAGGAACTGGCACAGAGAGACAGGAAACACAGGGATAAATACACTGGCACAGAGAGACAGGAAACACAGGGATAAATACACTGGTACAGAGAGACAGGAAACACAGGGATAAATACACTGGTACAGAGAGACAGGAAACACATGGATAAATACACTGGCACAGAGAGACAGGAAACACAGGGATAAATACACTGGTACAGAGAGACAGGAAACACAGGGATAAATACACTGGCACAGAGAGACAGGAAACACAGGGATAAATACACTGGGGTCTAATGGGAAAAAAAGAGGAACTGGCTCAGAGAGAGAGGAAACACAGGGATAAATACACTGGCACAGAGAGACAGGAAACACAGGGATAAATACACTGGCACAGAGAGACAGGAAACACAGGGATAAATACACTGAGGACTAATGGGTAAAACAAGAGGAACTGGCACAGAGAGACAGGAAACACAGGGATAAATACACTGGCACAGAGAGAGACAGGAAACACAGGGATAAATACACCGGGGACTAATGCAGAAAACAGGAGACACCTGGAGGTGGGTGGAATCACAAAGACAGGTGAAACAGATCAGTCAAACCTCTCAATATAACAACATGACTTGTTGATCAGTCAAAGACTGCATTGCACACGACTTTGTCACTTCCTGTTGTACGTGGAACGAGGAAGAGCTCGGTTTTGTTTGATTGGAAAGTTTGTTGTTTAAAAGTATATTGGAAAGTTCTTGGTAGCTACCTAGCTTCTTATGTTGGATCCTGCGACGCGCAGTTGGCATCAGTTCCTGGGACTGCTTTGTAACCTTCCAGTGATCCTGCCGACCAAGGACGGGTCTGAGGTGCTATTTGTTGTGACAGCTAGGCTAGCTGCTAGCTAGCTGGACATCAAGCTAGCGAGGTGTTCTTGAACGCAGCCCGTAACGCAGTTAGCCATTATAGATGGGACCGCGAATTGTCCCTGGTTGTGGCTGTCTCGATCCCTGCTGTTGTTTTAAATTTTCCCCATGACCTGCCCTGTCTGGAACTGCAAGGAGTAACAGCTTAATATACGTTGCTAGCTACCATGACAAAGACCAAAGCCGGCAGGAGTACTGTTGAGGACAGTGCCAGTGGTGTCTCTCTATCACACATGAAGGATCTTTTAAACAAACAAAAAGAGACCTATAAATAATAATAAATAAATAGTTTCAAGTGTTTTGTCCAAATGATTGTGGATTCTACTAATGAAAGAATGGACGACCTGACCAGAGAGGTACAGGACCTGAAGGACAGTTTGCAGTTTTCCCAGGGTCAGCTCGACGAATTCAAACAGGAGAAATGCAAGATTAGAGCAATCTCAAAGTCCTTGAGAGATGACATCAGTTCTGTGTGTGAATCCATAATAACAATGACAGATCAATCAGACTCGAGGAACAAGGCAAAATGACATGGTTGTGGACGGAAATGCAGAATCTCCACATGAGACCTGGAAGGAGTCTGAGGACAAAGTGAGAGAAATTATCTCTGAGAAATTGAAGATGGACCACAGGAAGATTGAGGTGGAGCAGCCCACAGGACTGGAAAACCCACCACCGGTCCAGGTGACAGGCCCAGGCCGACAGTGGTCAAGTTCCTGAGGTTCAAGGACAATGTAGCTGTTCTGGAAAGAGCCAAGAACTTGAGAGGAACGTATATCTTCCTCAATGAGGACTATGCTAAAGCTGTGCGCCAGAAGAGGAAAGAAGTGATATCAGCCATGAAAGCTGCCAGAACGAGTGGGGACATTGTGTACATCCGCTACGACAGACACATTGTCCACCCTCCCTCCCAGAACCCTGGAAGGGATGAGAGAGCCAAGCCTATGGGCTTGTAGCCTCAACGCCGCAGCACACACACACACACACACACACACACACACACACACACACACACACACACACACACACACACACACACACACACACACACACACACCAATTGATTAATGGACTGCTGAATGTATTTTTTTTCTCTTCCTTTGTCTGCTCTTTTAAATACATCTCTCTGATCAGCTGCCCAGGAAAGGGCTGAAAATAGCTCATATTAAAATATGTAGTCTTAGAAATAAGGTTCATGAAATCAATAACTTGTTAACATCAGATACCATTCATATATTAGCCATTTCTGAGACTCACTTAGATAATTGATTTGATGATACATCAGTAGCAATACAAGGATATAGCATTTATACACAGTACATTTATCTGAGTAAATTTTACTCAAATTGAATACAATTATACTCTACAAAAGATAACATTTGGTCCCAATCTAAATAGAGTAAAAAGTGCTCCTGTTGCAGAGTTCAATTTTCAGAGTTATTTCTACTCTATTCAGTGTTTATATGTAACTCCACAAACTGTAATTTACTTATATATATATATACTATATATTTATACTTATTTAGCTTAACATCTCTGCCAATTCACTCAATATTAGAATTGAATATTATCAGTCAAGGATAATTAATATTTTTTGTACAACTAAACTTAGTCAATAAATCAGAAGTAAATATTTTAAAAAGCACGATTTTTAATTGTAAGACATTAGCAATACATACATCAAAATACTGATAAAAATACAATTGTGGACTGAAAATGAAATGCTGGCCTCTGTTCACTTTAATACATACAGTCGTGGCCAAAAGTTGAGAATGACACAAATATTAATTTTCAAAGTATGCTGCCTCAGTTTGCATGATGGCAAGTTGCATATACTCCAGAATGGTATGAAAAGTGATCAGATGAATTGCAAAGTCCCTCTTTGCCATGCAAATGAACTGATCCCCCCAAAACATTTCCAGTACATTTCAGCCCTACCACAAAAAGACCAGTTGACATCATGTCAGGGATTCTCTCGTTAACAGGTGTGAGTGTTGACGAGGACAAGGCTGGAGATCACTCTGTCATGCTGATTGAGATCGCATAACAGACTGGAAGCTTCAAAAGGAGGGAGAATCATTGTTCTTCCTCCTTTAACATTAAAAACCGTGGTGTCAATTGGTACCTGCAGAGTCTCAGCCATCTCACAGCCTACTACATTTCAAGAACAAAACATTTTATCTGGAACTATCATGACTGTTGGTGTCAAATGTCTGCCAACTGCTATTTGTCATTTGACTTGTGTTTTGTTTTACCAATGCTTTAGTTACATTTTTGAAACTTTTTAATTGTATTTTAAAGACATTATGCTTGCTTCATAGCACATGCACCAGCTATGCAAAACGAGTCAAATTTTAAGCATTCATGTGGGGTAATGCACCACAAAATGATGCTTCGGTAGCAGCCTCTTTTTTTAAACAATTGCTTTAATAATCTGTGGTGTTCTGAGCTTTAAGTGTTTTCCAAAAAAATTGTAATACCCTTTGATATCATTGGAGAAAAAAAAATGCTTCCTATCTGAAGCAACAGCAAATCAGTGTAGATCATTTGGACAAGCTAAGTCTCCAAAGATAAGTGGTAAATTGCGAAGTAAACACCAGGACTGGATAGCATTTAACCCCACGACATTAGAGCCCTCTCCTAACTTCACAGCAGGAGGTTTGTTGTTTTCCTCCATGTAACCATAGTTACAGTTCTTTATTCTCCTGTATTTTTCATTTGATGTCTTGTCTATCAAGTGCAGTATTAGCAGTGTCATTTTATATTGTGCCATTCCTAAGATATTTTTTTTACATTTTTTTTAATTGAACCTTTATTTAAGGTATCATGGCGACAGAGACGTTTTCACATGTATTGGGGTACTGCAAGGAGTTTAGAACGTTTAACACCCATCACATTCGGGAAGATGGGGATTTGTCTCCTTTTGTTGGTGTTCTGCATGAAGTGCATAACTATCTTGGGTGAATCTTCATCAAATTCAGTCTGAAAGTCCTTTTTCTCAGCAAGACAAAAGCAGCAACAATATCTGGCACTGAATGGTTCAACAAAACAAAATAAACAATGGAGACCAAGGTTGTCACCTCTAACTTGGGACATTAGTTCCATACATTGGTTGATCATACAAGGGGACCATAATTCCATACCGCTCAAGTACTTTAATATTCTGTAAAAATAAACAAACGTATATTAAGCAGAAATGAGCTGAACTTGAGAAATTCCGTAAGGTGAAATAGATTGCTCCTGATTGATGTAGTCCCCGTTTTGATCCAAGAGGATTTGCAGTTTCAAAATCATCATAGAAACGCTGTATCTGAACGGCTTCTGTTTTGAAAATAGAGCATGGCCCATGAACAGATCTCCATCACATCAGTCATAAAGTCTTCTTGAACTGGAATCATTTATGGTGTTTGTAAATAAACTAATGTTTTCAAAATTGGGATAAAAACAAATTTAATCAGTAACAACAAATTGATCATAGTCTCCAGTAGTCCGATTGTGTATAAAATCTGGGACCAAGAAACATATTCAACTGGGTCACGATCGTTGAATAAATAAGTGGACCAAGGCGCAGCTTGAGTAGAGGTCCTCATATTACAGTGAAAGTTCAAAAACTTACTTTCAGAATTGAATACACCAAAATGATTTAAAAAAAGTCAAAACACATTTTACACTCAATGTCACTTTTAATAGGCTCCTGTATACAGACACTTCTTCACAGCTTCTTTAGCTTGAATATGAATATCATCAACTATCTCTTCCATGGAAATGACCAGAGTTAATGGTGGTTTAACCTACACCTGCCACTTTAAGTTCAGCTATGGTTGCAGCGCAGCGGTCTACAAGAATCTTATTGACAAGGACTGCGTCAGAAGGGGTACCTGTTGAGTGTTTTGTCAAGGAATTAGCATTTCCCTGGGGGCTTTCGCAAGCATAACACAATATTATAGATGAATGATATGAAAAAGTTGTGTGAAATGAAAAATGTTATTTCCAATGCGGTGTTTTAACCCTTTGCAACTTAAAAACTTTTATTAACTCAATGTAGCATCTGAGACTTCAACTCTGCAATCCTAGGATTAACCTTAGTAGTATCAACATCAATTTCACGAGTTGTGGTTTGCAAGAAGTACTCCTCTGGGTCCCCACAGCAAGCAGAGGGTTTAAGGCTTTTAGTGACACTCTCCAGATTCCCCTGGATGCTGGTCCCAGTCTGACACAATAACTTCATTAGTGTGCTATTAAAATGAATCACGGTTCACAAACAGTTTGTGAAAATGTCAATTACAGCTACACATGATCTTTCCATGATTTGTCCATATTGTTAAAAGTAGTTATTAGATGCCTCCCGGGTGGTGCAGTGGTTAAGGGCACTGTACTGTAGCGCCAGCTGTGCCACCAGAGACTCTGGGTTCATGCCCAGGCTCTGTTGTAACCGGCCTTGACTGGGAGGTCAGTGGGGCGACGCACAATTGGCCTAGCGTCGTCCGGGTTAGGGAGGGGTTGGCCGGTAGGGAAATCCTTGTCTCATCAAGCACCAGCGACTCCTGTGGTGAGCCGGGCGCAGTGTGCCAGGTGCACGGTGTTTCCTCCTACACATTGGTGCGGCTGGCTTCCGGGTTGGATGCGCGCTGTGTCAAGAAGCAGTGCGGGTTTGTCTGCTCTATACAAGCATACAATATTTTGTCATAAGATATACTTTTGTTTTTTTAAAGACTCGGAAACTCTGCAAGGATGGCATGCAGATATGTCAGATGAAAAGTAGGATTTATTTGACTCAGAAACAGAATTAATACTAAAAAGAGTAAGAGACTAAGAAACACTTGCTTATACAGATGTTCACAAACAATTATTCTCTGGTCATGTGTCATGAAAGACTAACCACAATGAAAATCACTTATACTTCAATGACTGACGCATGGTCTTCTGGCTTCCCTCCGATGCTTCTCTTTGAACACATTTCAGTCTCCATGTTAAATATACATCTTCTGCGTCGTAATAATGCTCCTAAAACAAACTATAAAAACATCACCAAACAGTAAAACAACAATTTAAAAATTGACATTCTGGAAAAAATTGTAAGGTGTAAGAGTCCCAGTGTCATCGTTGCATGAAGAAGGATCGGACCAAAGCGCAGCATGGTAAGTGTTGATGATTTTATTTAAAACTGAACACAAGAACAAAAAACAACAACGCGAGAAACGAAACCGACACAATCCTGTCGGGTGCAGAACACTAAACAGAAAATAACTACCCACAAAACACTGGTGGGAAAAGGCTACCTAAGTGTTGTTCCCAATCAGAGACAACGATAGACAGCTGTTCCTGATTGAGTACCATACCTGGCCCCCAAAAAAACATAGAAAAATGAACGTAGAATGCCCACCCAAATCACACCCTGACCAAACCAAAATAGAGACATAAAAAGCTCTCTAAGGTCAGGGCGTGACACCGAGAGAGTTAAAAAGGTTTTTAATGTACTTACATACATAACCAAACTTGCTCCTAGGAATGGCCAGGCATGGGAACAAGGCAATGAGATGCCCTTGGCCTAGTCCTCTTTAACACACCTTGAAGGAATTGTCCTTGAAACACACACATACTTTACTGTTTTTATTCATTTCACCTTTATTTAACCAGGTAGAGCAGTTGAGAACAAGTTCTCATTTACCACTGCGACCTGGCCAAGATAAAGCAAAGCAGTGCGACACAAACAACAACACAGAGTTACACATGGAATAAACAAACATACAGTCACATGGGCTATGTACAGCTGCTGTGATATGTGAACTGCTCTGACAGCTGCTGCTTAAAGCTAGTGAGGGAGAGGAGTCTCCAGCTTCAGTGATTTTTGCAGTTAATTCCTTTCATTGGCAGCAGAGAACTGGAAGGAAAGGTGGCCAAAGGAGGAATTGGCTTTGGGGGTGACCAGTGAAATATACCTGCTGGAGCACGTGTTACAGGTGGATGCTGCTATGGTGACCAGTGAGCTGAGATAAGGTGGGGCTTTACCAAGCAACGACTTATAGTTGACCTGTAGCCAGTGGGTTTGGCGACGAGTATGAAGCGAGGGCCAGCCAGCGAGAGCATATAGGTCGCAGTGGTGGGTAGTATATGGGGCTTTGGTGACAAAATGGATGGCACTGTGATAGATTGTATCCAATTTGCTGAGTAGAGTGTTGGAGGG
This sequence comes from Oncorhynchus kisutch, assembly GCF_002021735.2. Lineage (NCBI taxonomy): Eukaryota > Metazoa > Chordata > Actinopteri > Salmoniformes > Salmonidae > Oncorhynchus > Oncorhynchus kisutch. Next base: position 4,178,640 of record NC_034174.2, read on the forward strand.
TAATTTATAGATGACATCGCCGAAGTCAAGGATCAGTAAGATAGTCAGTTTTACAAGAGTATGTTTGGCAGCATGAGTGAAGGATGGTTTGTTGTGAAATAGGAAGCCAATTCTAGATTTAATTTTGGATTGGAGATGCTTAATGTGAGTCTGGAAGGAGAGTTTACAGTCTAACCAGACACCTAGGTATTTGTAGTTGCCCACATATTCTAAGTCACAACCGTCCAGAGTAGTGATGCTGGATGGGTGGTTAGGTGTGGGCAGCAATCGGTTGAAAGCATTCATTTAGTTTTGCTGACATTTAAGAGCAGTTGGAGGCCACGGAAGGAGTTGTAAGGAGTTGTATGGCATTGAAGCTCGTCTGGAGGTTAGTTAACACAGTGTCCAAGAAGGGTCAGAAGTATACAGAATTGCCCTTTTCTCTGCGTAGAGGTGGATCAGAGAATCACCAGCAGCAAGTGCGACATCATTGATGTATAAAGAGAAAATAGTCGGCCCGAGGATTGAACCCTGTGGCACCCCCATAGAGACTTCCAGAGGTTCGGACAACAGGCCCTCCGATTTGAACTCTGTCAGAGAAGTAGTTTGTGAACCAGGCAAGGCAGTCATTTGAGAAACCAAGGCTGTTGAGTATGCCAATAAGAATATGGTGATTGACAGAGTCGAAAGCCATGGCCAGGTCGATAAGTACAGCTGCACAGTATTGTCTCTTGTCGATAGCGGTTATGATATCGTTTAGGACCTTGAGAGTGGCTGAGGTCCACCCAAACCAGATTGCATAGTCGAGAAGGTACGGTGGGATTCGAAATGCTCGGTAATCTGTTTGTTAACTTGGCTTTCGAAAACCTTAGATACGTAAGCAGGGTAGGATAGATTTAGGTCTGTAGCAGTTTGGGTCTAGAGTGTTTCCCCCTTTGAAGAGGGGGATGACTGCGGCAGCTTTCCAATCTTTGGGGATCTCAGACGATACGAAAGCGATGTTGACCAAGCTAGTAATAGGGGTTGCAACAATTTCGGCGTGTCATTTTAGGAAGAGAGGGTCCAGATTGTCTAGCCCTGCTGATTTGTAGGAGTCCAGATTTTGCACCTCTTTTAGAACATCAGCTATTTGGATTTAGCTGAAGGAGAAATGGGGGAGGCTTGGGCAAGTTGCAGTGAGGGGTGCAGGGCTGTTGACCGTGGTCGGAGTAGCCAGGTGGAAAGCACCTGAGATCCAAACAAAAGTATTGATGCTAATAATTGTGTTAGGTGGTAAGGTATGTAATGAGTATATGACATATAGCAATGTTCACTTGACATTTGTGCAACCAATATCTTGACCATATCGCGTCTTCTGCTATCTGTTAGGCTTTTTGTCCGAACATACTCATTCATGATCCTCTCTCCTCTCCTCCAGGTTTGTTCTGCAGAAAGTCTTCAATCATCTAAGTTGGAGTAATTTAAAAAAGGAACACTCTAACACTTTTAAAACAGCAATGAAATAGTTGATGTCATTTATTTATGTCATTTATCACTGTATCTTCAAGTTTGGCATTTGTTTAAACTGGAAATGTGCAGTACTGACATGAGAGACAATTATCCTCAGCTGTCTTTCTTGTAGCAGAACTCTGCCGCAAGATAATGGTGCCATCGAAGTCCCCCTCCTTGTCTCCACTTCATTTTGACAAGGAGCTGCTTGCAGAGGAGCTCAACGTATCTAGCAATCATGTTAACTGGTGTGATTAACACTGTAATTATAACACATTTAGGTCATCCATTATTATGATTAGAGGACTTTTGTTAATGACAAGCGGAATGCAAAACTGTTACATTTTGAATTGATTAGACCCACTACCGTTCTAAAAGGGGTTGGAGGGCTGAGCGCAGAAACAAAGATCATTTTAAAATATCAAAATGAGAAAAAGAAATCAGCAGATATATCTGCTTGTCTCACTTAAATTCAGAACAGCCAGGACTGGCTGGCTAGCCAGGACTGTATGGATGAATGTAAAGTTCTAAGCTAATAAGCATCAGGATTTGGGTCTTGGGGAAAACGAATCTCCAGCACACCAAGGTATTGTTTCTTCAGAAGAAACTCAAACACCTCCTCATCAACTTCAGTCTTTGATTCATCATAGACTTTTAAGTCCAAGGTTGGAATGTCAAATTTATTGGCAACTGTGAAGACAAAATAAGTTTGCACAACCCTATTGGTTAAATATGTTGTGTATTGTTTTTGAGAAAAACCAGAACAGAAGACAGAAATCAAGAGGTCTTTACTTTTACATCTTTACCTGAACATCGTAACCCCAAAAGTGACTTAGTGCTCCTTTCCACGTCAATTCCAATTATATGCAGTCTACAGCCTGTCAACTACAGCCACGTACTGAATTATTATAACAGCAGTCTGAGTATTATAGCAATACACCAGATAGCTATCAACATTGAGATTGTAGCAGCATACACATTTTAGTAACACATATTCTTTAAAACCGTTAATGCCCGGCAAAGACAATGAGCACAGCTACAAATAATTAGCCAACTCCCCAAAACATAAACCAATCTTTGACTGATCTGTGATTTGGGGAGGCACAAGTTTGCTTTGTATTCACTATCAGCAAGGAAATCAGCAATCAATTTGACAGTATATTTAAAGTGTGTCTGTATAAGTTTTTATTTAACCTTTATTTAACTAGGCAAGTCAGTTAAGAACAAATTCTTATTTTCAATGACGGCCTAGGAACAGTGGGTTAACTGCCTGTTCAGGGTCAGAACAACAGATTTGTACCTTGTCAGCTCAGGGATTTGAACTTGAAACCTTTCGGTTACTAGTCCAAAACTCTAACCACTAAGCTGCCCTGCCACCCAACAAGTATGTTGTTCCATAGGACATTCCATAGGACATTGTGTGAAATTTGAAAATCCAAAAAGGATTTGAAGGTCAGTTGCCCCTCATAACAAATGTACTTCTGACAATGGCCGTACTTCACGCGTACAGCCTGCATCCTTGATGACAAAGAAAAAAGTTCATTTAAATCGCATCAACACAAATATAATTACAATAGAGCAGTGCTCTGTTTACAGTAAAACACGTGTTGCCTGGCGCTAAATACTGTCTACTAATGGCTGTCTTTTCAGAGTAAAACACGTGTTGCCTGCCTGGCGCTAAATACTGTCTACTAATGGCTGTCTTTTCAGAGTAAAACACGTGTTGCCTGCCTGGCGCTAAATACTGTCTACTAACGGGCTCTCTTTTCAGAGTAAAACACGTGTTGCCTGCCTGGCGCTAAATACTGTCTACTAATGGCTGTCTTTTCAGAGTAAAACACGTGTTGCCTGCCTGGCGCTAAATACTGTCTACTAACGGCTGTCTTTTCAGAGTAAAACACGTGTTGCCTGCCTGGCGCTAAATACTGTCTACTAATGGCTGTCTTTTCAGAGTAAAACACGTGTTGCCTGCCTGGCGCTAAATACTGTCTACTAATGGCTGTCTTTTCAGAGTAAAACACGTGTTGCCTGCCTGGCGCTAAATACTGTCTACTAATGGCTGTCTTTTCAGAGTAAAACACGTGTTGCCTGCCTGGCGCTAAATACTGTCTACTAATGGCTGTCTTTTCAGAGTAAAACACGTGTTGCCTGCCTGGCGCTAAATACTGTCTACTAACGGCTGTCTTTTCAGAGTAAAACACGTGTTGCCTGCCTGGCGCTAAATACTGTCTACTAATGGCTGTCTTTTCAGAGTAAAACACGTGTTGCCTGCCTGGCGCTAAATACTGTCTACTAACGGGCTCTCTTTTCAGAGTAAAACACGTGTTGCCTGCCTGGCGCTAAATACTGTCTACTAATGGCTGTCTTTTCAGAGTAAAACACGTGTTGCCTGCCTGGCGCTAAATACTGTCTACTAATGGCTGTCTTTTCAGAGTAAAACGCTCGTGTCTTACCGACCAAACAGCAGTTAAATACTGTCTACTAACGGGCTCTCTTTTCAGAGTAAAACGCTCGTGTCTTACCGACCAAACAGCAGTTAAATACCGTCTACTAATGGCTGTCTTTTCAGAGTAAAACACACGTGTCTTACCGACCAAACAGCAGTTAAATACCGTCTACTAACGGCTCTCTTTTCAGAGTAAAACACACGTGTCTTACCGACCAAACAGCAGTTAAATACTGTCTACTAACGGCTCTCTTTTCAGAGTAAAACACACGTGTCTTACCGACCAAACAGCAGCTAAACATTGTCTAAACTTTTGTGAAACACACAAGTAGCACAGACCAACTGCCGCTAACTGTCTGCTAACAGCTCGCTTTTCAGAGTAAAACACAGTCCGCCCGCTACTGATAATAGCTAAAACTAATACTGCTCTGTTGAAAATGTAAAACAGGTGATGCACCGATCCATTGGGCATACATACTGTCCATTAACCACTAAAAGTTGTATAACTTAATGCTACTGTAGCTAGTTAATTAGCTCTAGCTAGATGCTCACATTAGCATCTGACTATGTAAACCATGCAGTAACAGTATGCCTACACTACAATGCTAGCTAGCTGTAATGTTTAATGTTACTGTAGCTAGTTAATTAGCTCTAGCTAGATGCTCACATTAGCATCTGACTATGTAAACCGTGCAGTAACAGTAAGCCTACACTACAATGCTAGCTAGCTGTAATGTTTAATGTTACTGTAGCTAGCCAGTTAATTAGCTCTAGCTAGATGCTCACATTAGCATCTGACTATGTAAATTGTGCAGTAACAGTAAGCCTACACTACAATGCTAGCTAGCTGTAATGTTTAATGTTACTGTAGCTAGCCAGTTAATTAGCTCTAGCTAGATGCTCACATTAGCATCTGACTATGTAAATTGTGCAGTAACAGTAAGCCTACACTACAATGCTAGCTAGCTGTAATGTTTAATGTTACTGTAGCTAGCCAGTTAATTAGCTCTAGCTAGATGCTCACATTAGCATCTGACTATGTAAATTGTGCAGTAACAGTAAGCCTACGCTACAATGCTAGCTAGCTGTAATGTTTAATGTTACTGTAGCTAGCCAGTTAATTAGCTCTAGCTAGATGCTCACATTAGCATCTGACCATGTAAATTGTGCAGTAACAGTAAGCCTACACTACAATGCTAGCTAGCTGTAATGTTTAATGTTACTGTAGCTAGCCAGTTAATTAGCTCTAGCTAGATGCTCACATTAGCATCTGACTATGTAAATTGTGCAGTAACAGTAAGCCTACACTACAATGCTAGCTAGCTGTAATGTTTAATGTTACTGTAGCTAGCCAGTTAATTAGCTCTAGCTAGATGCTCACATTAGCATCTGACTATGTAAATTGTGCAGTAACAGTAAGCCTACACTACAATGCTAGCTAGCTGTAATGTTTAATGTTACTGTAGCTAGCCAGTTAATTAGCTCTAGCTAGATGCTCACATTAGCATCTGACTATGTAAATTGTGCAGTAACAGTAAGCCTACACTACAATGCTAGCTAGCTGTAATGTTTAATGTTACTGTAGCTAGCCAGTTAATTAGCTCTAGCTAGATGCTCACATTAGCATCTGACTATGTAAATTGTGCAGTAACAGTAAGCCTACACTACAATGCTAGCTAGCTGTGATGTTTAATGTTACTGTAGCTAGCCAGTTAATTAGCTCTAGCTAGATGCTCACATTAGCATCTGACTATGTAAATTGTGCAGTAACAGTAAGCCTTCACTACAATGCTAGCTAGCTGTAATGTTTAATGTTACTGTAGCTAGCCAGTTAATTAGCTCTAGCTAGATGCTCACATTAGCATCTGACTATGTAAATTGTGCAGTAACAGTAAGCCTACACTACAATGCTAGCTAGCTGTAATGTTTAATGTTACTGTAGCTAGCCAGTTAATTAGCTCTAGCTAGATGCTCACATTAGCATCTGACTATGTAAATTGTGCAGTAACAGTAAGCCTACACTACAATGCTAGCTAGCTGTAATGTTTAATGTTACTGTAGCTAGCCAGTTAATTAGCTCTAGCTAGATGCTCACATTAGCATCTGACTATGTAAATTGTGCAGTAACAGTAAGCCTACGCTACAATGCTAGCTAGCTGTAATGTTCCTCAACAGTTAATTAGACCTTGGTTCTAAAGCTGTATCCGTACCCATTGGATGCACTGATCACAATATAGTGGCTATATCCAGGAAAGCCAAAGTTCCAACTGCAGGGCCTTAAATAGTGTATAAGAGATCATACAAAATATTTTGCTGTGACTCTTATGGGGATGATGTTAAAAATATTTGTTTGATCTGATGTGATTAATGAGGAGCATCCAGACGCTGCACTTGATGAATTTATGAAATTGCTTCTTCCAATTATTGATAAACATTAACCTGTAAAGTAACTGACTTTTAGAACTGTTAAGGCTCCATGGATCGATGAGGAATTGAAGAACTGTATTGGTTGAAAGAGATGGGGGCAACAGGAAGTGGATGGATGAGGAATTGAAGAACTGTATTGGTTGAAAGAGATGGGGGAAACAGGAAGTGGCTAATAAGTCTGGCTGCACATCTGACTGACTGACTTACTGCACATCTGACTGGCTGAATTACTGCAAATTGAGTAATTATGTGACTAAACTCAACTAAAAGAAGAAACTGTATTGTGAAGCCAAGATCAATGATATAAAGATGGAAAACCACTTTGAAGTACTTCAAATGAAATTATGGGCAGAAAGACAAATTCAACTCCATCTGTCATCGAATCAGATGGCTCATTCATCACAAAACCATTTGATGTTGTCAATTTTTTTAATGATTGTTTCATTGGCAAAGTGAGCAAACGCAGGAAATGCCCACGACAAATAGTGTGGGAGAGGCGGAAAAATTATTATCGATTAATAATGACAAACCTCCTGGCATTGACAACCAAGATGGAATGCTACTGAGGATGGTAACTGACTCTATAGCCACTCCTATCTGTCATAATTTTAATCTGAGCCTAGAGGAAAGTCTTTGTCCTCGGGCCTGGAGGGAAGGCCAAAAAATTCTGCTACCCACGAGTGGTAAAGTGGCCTTTACTTGTTCTAACAGCAGACCAATCAGCTTGCTGCCAGCTCTTAGAAAACTGTTTGACCAAACAAATTAACAGCAGACTTTCAGCATGCTTATAGAGAAGGGCACTCAGCATGTACTGCACTGACACAAACGACTGATGATTGGTTGAAAGAAATTGATAATAAGAAGATTGTGGGAGATGTACTGCTAGATTTCAGTGCAGCCTTTGACATTGTTGACTATAACCTGTTGTTGGAAAAAACACTTTAGTGCTATGGCTTTTCAACCTCTGTCATATCGTGGATTCAGAGCTACTGTAGGTATTCCTCTTGGATGAGGGCAGTGTGGAGAGCAATTGACATTGCGGCATCTGTGGATCTGTTGGTGCGGTATGCAAATTGGAGTGGGTCTAGGGTGTCTGGGATGATGAAGTTGATGTGTGCCATTACCAGCCTCTCAAAGCACTTGATGATTACAGATGTGAGTGATACAGGGCGGTAATTATTGTGGCATTAAGCCTTAGAGTTCATGGGAACAGGAATGAATGGTGGTCAATTTAAGACGTGTGGATTACAGACTGGGCCAATTAATAAGGAGAGGTTAACAAATGATTGTGAATATGCCCTGCCTGCTGTTCTGAGTGGCCTTGTGAGTGTTGACCTGATTAAAGACCTTACTGATGTCAGCCTCGGAGCGCGAGATCACTGGTTCGGTGGGGGGGGGGGGGGGCCCTCACGCACAGCATGATTTTATTATTGTCGAAGTGTGTATAAAATTAACTTAATGTGTCGGGTGGAGAGGCATCGTTGGCAGATCACAGCTGGACAGATACAGAATCAGGATAATAACATATGTCCTGAATATTGAATAACCAACAGACGGACTGTTCACATTCTAATTGCTAATTAGTTTTTTTATATCAGTACTGCCATCTTGTACATATCGTTAACAATCCACAGTCGCGTCCCGTATTGAGAAGAATATACACGAAATATGCAAGTACATTCCTGACAGTCATTTTTTGAATATGTAAGTGAGACCTCTCGTAGCCTGTCCAACACAGTGACAGACAAGAGAGACCTCTCGTAGCCTGTCCAACACAGTGACAGACAGGGAGACCTCTCGTAGCCTGTCCAACACAGTGACAGACAGGGAGACCTCTCGTAGCCTGTCCAACACAGTGACAGACAAGAGAGACCTCTCGTAGCCTGTCCAACACAGTGACAGACAGGGAGACCTCTCGTAGCCTGTCCAACACAGTGACAGACAGGGAGACCTCTCGTAGCCTGTCCAACACAGTGGCAGACAGGGAGACCTCTCGTAGCCTGTCCAACACAGTGACCGACAGGGAGACCTCTCGTAGCCTGTCCAACACAGTGACAGACAGGGAGACCTCTCGTAGCCTGTCCAACACAGTGACAGACAAGAGAGACCTCTCGTAGCCTGTCCAACACAGTGACAGACAGGGAGACCTCTCGTAGTCTGTCCAACACAGTGACAGACAAGAGAGACCTCTCGTAGCCTGTCCAACACAGTGACCGACAGGGAGACCTCTCGTAGCCTGTCCAACACAGTGACAGACAGGGAGACCTCTCGTAGCCTGTCCAACACAGTGACAGACAGGGAGACCTCTCGTAGCCTGTCCAACACAGTGACAGACAGGGAGACCTCTCGTAGCCTGTCCAACACAGTGACAGACAGGGAGACCTCTCGTAGCCTGTCCAACACAGTGACAGACAGGGAGACCTCTCAAAGCCTGTCCAACACAGTGACAGACAGGGAGACCTCTCAAAGCCTGTCCAACACAGTGACAGACAGGGAGACCTCTCGTAGCCTGTCCAACACAGTGACAGATAAGAGAGACCTCTCGTAGCCTGTCCAACACAGTGACAGACAGGGAGACCGCTCGTAGCCTGTCCAACACAGTGACAGACAGGGAGACCTCTCAAAGCCTGTCCAACACAGTGACAGACAGGGAGACCTCTCGTAGCCTGTCCAACACAGTGACAGACAAGAGAGACCTCTCGTAGCCTGTCCAACACAGTGACAGACAGGGAGACCTCTCGTAGCCTGTCCAACACAGTGACAGACAGGGAGACCTCTCGTAGCCTGTCCAACACAGTGACAGACAGGGAGACCTCTCGTAGCCTGTCCAACACAGTGACCGACAGGGAGACCTCTCGTAGCCTGTCCAACACAGTGACAGACAGGGAGACCTCTCGTAGCCTGTCCAACACAGTGACAGACAGGGAGACCTCTCGTAGCCTGTCCAACACAGTGACAGACAGGGAGACCTCTCGTAGCCTGTCCAACACAGTGACCGACAGGGAGACCTCTCGTAGCCTGTCCAACACAGTGACAGACAGGGAGACCTCTCGTAGCCTGTCCAACACAGTGACAGACAGGGAGACCTCTCAAAGCCTGTCCAACATAGTGACAGACAGTGAGACCTCTCGTAGCCTGTCCAACACAGTGACCGACAGGGAGACCTCTCGTAGCCTGTCCAACACAGTGACAGACAGGGAGACCTCTCGTAGCCTGTTCAACACAGTGACAGACAGGGAGACCTCTCGTAGCCTGTCCAACACAGTGACAGACAGGGAGACCTCTCGTAGCCTGTCCAACACAGTGCTGTGTCTTTGGCTATGCCGGATTAAGTGATATTACATGCTATTCTATAAAATCATTTCCCTGTAAATAATATTACGTGATTAAGCTAATCATGTAAATGTAATTAACTAGAGAGTCTGGGCACCACAAAATAATATTTATAGAGCTGTTATCTTCCCGAAAAAACTCTTAAAGACCTGGTAATCCTTTACATCAAGAGCAGTCAATATTTAATCGTCACCTTGTTTAGCCTAATCTGAAAATTGTAAATTCTTGCTTATCTTCACAAACCCTGGCTAACAAGTTGAATCAGCAATACAACATTTGGTTAAATTATTTATTTACTAAATACCTAAATAATCACACAGAATTACATCTACACAGAATGGATCATACATTGATTACAAATTATGTCATAAATTTGGAAAACGTCCCTGGTGGACGGAGCCGACATGACGGCTGGTTACACAAAGAAAGGGGGTTGGGTTTGAGTGAAAGAGCGGGAAGACTTGAGAAACAAAGGGAGAAGCCATGCTATCGTAAATACAGTATCTTATGCATTCTAAATAACCGCCCAATTGAAAAAGGAAAATGCAATAAATACTTACTCTGAGCTGCGCTTCAATAGGTTGGTGGTAGATAGAAGGCGGAGTGGTCCAGCAAGGATCTCTGGTCCGCTGAAGAATGTCTAGTGGTGAACTGGAGCATGGTAGAATGGATACTCTGTCCGTCCTCTCCCAGCCCACGTTTAGCGGGTGGAGGGGCTAACAGTTCTTTAGTGAATAAGAGTTCAATGTTCATACCAAGTAGCCATACTTTAAGCTCATGCTATATTCTGGCTGGTATAGTCAAAATGCATCCTTCGGCGTGTAGGTTGTCACCTTCACATTGAGATTCAATGCTTATTTCGTTAGTCTCTTGTCGTTCAACCAGAGCTCAAGCGAGGGAGGGAGGGAGGGAGCAGAGAACATGAATAATGAGAGGGAGAGGAGGAGGGGAGAGGAGGAGGGAGAGGAGGGAGAGGAAGGGGAGAAGGGAGTAGAGGAGAAGATGGGAGACCTGTATATGAGGCAGTAGATATTGTTGTTAATGAATGCATGTATGTAATGCATACTCTATGTGGTGAGAAACACTGACCCCTATAGACAGCAAGACTGAAGAGAAACACTCTGACCCCTATAGACAGCAAGACTGAAGAGAAACACTCTGACCCCAATAGACAACAAGACTGAAGAGAAACACTCTGACCCCTATAGACAACAAGACTGAAGAGAAACACTCTGACCCCTATAGACAAGACTGAAGAGAAACACTCTGACCCCTATAGACAACAAGACTGAAGCGAAACACTCTGACCCCTATAGACAACAAGACTGAAGAGAAACACTCTGACCCCTATAGACAACAAGACTGAAGAGAAACACTCTGACCCCTATAGACAGCAAGACTAAAGAGAAACTCTGACCCCTATAGACAACAAGACTGAAGAGAAACACTCTGACCCCTATAGACAGCAAGACTAAAGAGAAACACTCTGACCCCTATAGACAACAAGACTGAAGAGAAACACTCTGACCCCTATAGACAACAAGACTGAAGAGAAACACTCTGACCCCTATAGACAGCAAGACTAAAGAGAAACACTCTGACCCCTATAGACAACAAGACTGAAGAGAAACACTGACCCCTATAGACAACAAGACTGAAGAGAAACACTCTGACCCCTATAGACAACAAGACTGAAGAGAAACACTCTGACCCCTATAGACAACAAGATTGAAGAGAAACACTCTGATCCCTATAGACAACAAGACTGAAGAGAAACACTCTGACCCCTATAGACAGCAAGACTGAAGAGAAACACTCTGACCCCTATAGACAACAAGACTGAAGAGAAACACTCTGACCCCTATAGACAACAAGACTGAAGAGAAACACTCTGACCCCTATAGACAGCAAGACTAAAGAGAAACACTCTGACCCCTATAGACAACAAGACTGAAGAGAAACACTCTGACCCCTATAGACAACAAGACTGAAGAGAAACACTCTGACCCCTATAGACAGCAAGACTAAAGAGAAACACTCTGACCCCTATAGACAACAAGACTGAAGAGAAACACTCTGACCCCTATAGACAACAAGACTGAAGAGAAACACTCTGACCCCTATAGACAACAAGACTGAAGAGAGCAGAAGGTGGTTGGAGGTGTGTAGTGGGGAACATGTGCTGTGTGAGGATGGGAGGAAAACCATGAAATATAAACCATTCAATATCTATATGCTATACTAGGACCTAACGATCCACTGGTGTTATAGGGAAACGTTAATTCATTCATTTATTTAGTTTGCAAATGTATTAGAATAATGCTTTTAGGGCTGCTTCCCGGACACTGAATTAGCCTAGTCCTGCACTAAGCAGTTGCCAGCAATTTCAATTGAGAATCTCCATTAGGCATTCATTATAGTCTAGCCACTAAGATGAATCTGTGTCTGGGAACCTGGCTCTAACTATGTACCTATGACTCACTTTCTGTCCTGCTTTAAATGAAGTACAGCTTATAATGCCTTCGTAAACACCACGTGAACGTGTTACAAATCATCTATAACTGTATGTCACGCTTTATAAAGGGTTCATAAATGTGGCGTAACTGTGTGACATAACCATCAATGTCAAATGTGACATAAACCCGTGCTTAATAAAGGCCTTATAAATCATTTTAAATTGAGAGTTCACAAAGCATTTATAACCCTGTCATGCATCTTGGTAGAGCATTGCAATGCAACGATAGTGGGTTTGATTCCCGGGACCACCCATAAATATAAATGTATTCACGCATGACTAAGTTGCTTTGGATAGGAGTCTAAATGGCTAAATGGTATATATTATTATATATTACTCTTTCCCTTCTGTGTGTATAGTCAATATTGGACCTGACCGCAACCGTCCCCCACAATGCTGTGCTGCAGGAAGACAAACTAACGTGCAGTCACGCTAAAACAAAAAACATTGGTTGGGCCTTTTTAAAATCAATTTTTTCAGATTTTTTTTTCAATTCAAATTAAAACAAATTTGTTTTTGTTTTTACAGGTTTTGGATTTTCCAAATGTTGCTGGTTTTCCCCGTTTTTTATAGAAAAACAACCAAATATGTGACTCGTTTCAGGAAACTAGGTGTATGTCGCTGGTCACTACTTCACAGGAGAGCCATTTGAACTTACATTCCGTAAAAACAGTGATTTGCATTGTGGGCATTAATATGACCTTGGAACATGTTTTAAAACTCACATTTAACACAGATGTGAATCTTTGATAATGTTTAGACAATTATTTTTCATATATATCATCAATCAACAGTTTATTGATGCTTTTCTACTATGACTTTTATTTTGACAATTTTAGAAATTCTATGACCCGGAAGTCATTTTTTTGTGTGTTGCGGATGAGATGCTGATCATGTGATGAGTTTGCGAATCAACTGACCACTTGTGGTTCCACTGGACAGCGGAAAACAAGTAACTTAATTAACCTTTTCTTGTAATTTAAATTAGTTTACAGTAGTTGAGTTGGATTACATACTTTATTTCACATTCATTCGGTGACTTTACAGCAAATGCTAGCTAGCCGGAATTTATCTAGCTAGCAGACAAGAACACAGTGACCTCCATCATTCTTAAATGGAAGAAGTTTGAAACCACCAAGACTCTTCCTAGAGCTGGCCGCACGGCTAAACTGAGCAATGGGGGGAGAAGGATCAGGGAGGTGACCAGGAACCCAATGGTAAGTCTGACCAACCTCCAGAGATTCTCTGTGAAGATGGGAGAACCTTCCAGCATTCCACCAATCAGGCCTTATGGTAGAGTGGCCAGATGGAAGCCACATGACAGCCCACTTGGCGTTCTCCAAAAGGCACCTAAAGTACTCAGACCATGAGAAAAAAGATTCTCTGGTCTGATGAAACCAAGATTGAATTATTTGGCCTGAATGCCAAGCATTACGTCTAGAGGAAAGGCACAATAACTATTTAAAAAAAATATATATATTTCACCTTTATTTAACCAGGTAGGCTAGTTGAGAACAAGTTCTCATTTGCAACTGCGACCTGGCCAAGATAAAGCATAGCAGTGTGAACAGACAACACAGAGTTACACATGGAGTAAACAATTAACAAGTCAATAACACAGTAGAAAAAAAAGAGAGTCTATATATAATGTGTGCAAAAGGCATGAGGAGGTAGGCGAATAATTACAATTTTGCAGATTAACACTGGAGTGATAAATGATCAGATGGTCATGTACAGGTAGAGATACTGGTGTGCAAAAAAGCAGAAAAGTAAATCAATATAAACAGTATGGGGATGAGGTAGGTAAAGTTGGGTGGGCTATTTACCGATAGACTATGTACAGCTGCAGCGGTCGGTTAGCTGCTCAGATAGCAGATGTTTGAAGTTGGTGAGGGAGATGGTGAAGCGTGGTGGTGGCAGCATCATTCTGTGGGGATGTTTTTCAGAGGCAGGGACTGGGAGACTAGTCAGGATCGAGTGAAAGATGAACTGAGCAAAGAACAGAGAGATCATTGATGAAAAGCTGCTCCAGAGTGCTCAGGACCTCAGACTGGGGCAAAGGTTCACCTTCCAATAGGACAACAACTCTAAGCACACAGCCAAGACATCTGTGGAGATGGGAGAACCTTCCAGAAACAACCATCTCTGCAGCACTTTCTGTTAGAGTGACCAGACGGAAGCCACTCCGAAAGTAAAAGGCACATGACAGCCCGCTTGGAGTTCTCCAAAAGGCACCCAAAACAAGATTCTCTGGTCTGATGAAACCAAGAATGAACTCTTTCTCTTTCTCAAGCGTCATGTTTGGAGGAAACCGGGCACCATCCCTACGGTAAAGCATTCTGGTACCATCTGTAAACCTTTCCGTAGGAACCCCCTAACTCTCAATTTGTAAACCTTTCTGTAGGAACCCCCTAACTAAACGATCTGTAAACCTTTCTGTAGGAACCCCCTAACTAAACGATCTGTAAACCTTTCTGTAGGAACCCCCTAACTAAACCATCTGTAAACCTTTCTGTAGGAACCCCCTAACTAAACCATCTGTAAACCTTTCTGTAGGAACCCCCTAACTAAACGATCTGTAAACCTTTCTGTAGGAACCCCCTAACTAAACCATCTGTAAACCTTTCCGTAGGAACCCCCTAACTAAACGATCTGTAAACCTTTCTGTAGGAACCCCCTAACTAAACGATCTGTAAACCTTTCTGTAGGAACCCCCTAACTAAACGATCTGTAAACTTTTCTGTAGGAACCCCTTAACTAAACCATCTGTAAACCTTTCTGTAGGAACCCCCTAACTAAACCATCTGTAAACCTTTCTGTAGGAACCCCCTAACTAAACCATCTGTAAACCTTTCCGTAGGAACCCCCTAACTAAACCATCTGTAAACCTCTCCGTAGGAACCCCCTAACTAAACCATCTGTAAACCTCTCCGTAGGAACCCCCTAACTAAACCATCTGTAAACCTTTCTGTAGGAACCCCCTAACTAAACGATCTGTAAACCTTTCTGTAGGAACCCCCTAACTAAACGATCTGTAAACCTTTCTGTAGGAACCCCCTAACTAAACCATCTGTAAACCTTTCTGTAGGAACCCCCTAACTAAACGATCTGTAAACCTTTCTGTAGGAACCCCCCAACTAAACGATCTGTAAACCTTTCTGTAGGAACCCCCTAACTAAACGATCTGTAAACCTTTCTGTAGGAACCCCCTAACTAAACCATCTGTAAACCTTTCTGTAGGAACCCCCTAACTAAACCATTTGTAAACCTTTCTGTAGGAACCCCCTAACTAAACGATCTGTAAACCTTTCTGTAGGAACCCCCTAACTAAACGATCTGTAAACCTTTCTGTAGGAACCCCCTAACTAAACGATCTGTAAACCTTTCTGTAGGAACCCCCTAACTAAACGATCTGTAAACCTTTCTGTAGGAACCCCCTAACTAAACGATCTGTAAACCTTTCTGTAGGAACCCCCTAACTAAACCATCTGTAAACCTCTCCGTAGGAACCCCCTAACTAAACCATCTGTAAACCTCTCCGTAGGAACCCCCTAACTAAACGATCTGTAAACCTCTCCGTAGGAACCCCCTAACTAAACCATCTGTAAACCTCTCCGTAGGAACCCCCTAACTAAACCATCTGTAAACCTCTCCGTAGGAACCCCCTAACTAAACCATCTGTAAACCTCTCCGTAGGAACCCCCTAACTAAACCATCTGTAAACCTCTCCGTAGGAACCCCCTAACTAAACCATCTGTAAACCTCTCCGTAGGAACCCCCTAACTAAACCATCTGTAAACCTCTCCGTAGGAACCCCCTAACTAAACCATCTGTAAACCTCTCCGTAGGAACCCCCTAACTAAACCATCTGTAAACCTCTCCGTAGGAACCCCCTAACTAAACCATCTGTAAACCTCTCCGTAGGAACCCCCTAACTAAACCATCTGTAAACCATCTGTAAACCATCTGTAAACCTCTCCGTAGGAACCCCCTAACTAAACCACCTGTAAACCATCTGTAGGAACCCCCCAACTAAACCATCTGTAAACCATCTGTAAACCATCTGTAAACCATCTGTAAACCATCTGTAAACCATCTGTAAACCATCTGTAAACCATCTGTAAACCATCTGTAAACCTCTCTGTAGGAACCCCCTAACTAAACCATCTGTAAACCATCTGTAAACCATCTGTAAACCTCTCTGTTCCAATAACAATGTGTTGTTCAGAACATCACACTCTGAAAGCTACTCTATGTACTTGAAGCATTTATCTCCAAATTGTATTTTTCATGACTAATTCACTGCCAGACAAATGACTCTGCGTCCCGGACCGACACCCTATTCCCTGTATAGTACACTACTTTTGACCAGAGACTAAAAAAAAAGGTAGTGCATTATATAGGGAAGAGGGAAGCATTTAGTGCACAGCCGATAACACATTTCTTCTTGTGACCTTTTGAGTCAGTGACCATGAATATGCAATAGAAATATCGGTGAATACTAAAGTGTTGAGGTGAGAAGCCAGTCCATCTGGTTAGGGTAATACCAGCAGATGTGTTCTCCTTGTTGTCGGACCTCAGCACAAACAACATCTGGTTAGGGTAATACCAGCAGATGTGTTCTCCTTGTTGTCGGACCTCAGCACAAACAACATCTGGTTAGGGTAATACCAGCAGATGTGTTCTCCTTGTTGTCGGACCTCAGCACAAACAACATCTGGTTAGGGTAATACCAGCAGATGTGTTCTCCTTGTTGTTGGACCTCAGCACAAACAGTGGAGAAGGTGAATTGTTCACACACACACACACAAATAAACATGGAGAAAGCACACACACACAAATAAACATGGAGAAAACACACACAAATAAACATGGAGAAAGCACACACACACACACACACACAAATAAACATGGAGAAAGCACACACACACACACACAAATAAACATGGAGAAAACACACACACACAAATAAACATGGAGAAAACACACACACACAAATAAACATGGAGAAAACACACACACACAAATAAACATGGAGAAAACACACACACACAAATAAACATGGAGAAAACACACACACACAAATAAACATGGAGAAAACACACACACAAATAAACATGGAGAAAACACACACACAAATAAACATGGAGAAAACACACACACAAATAAACATGGAGAAAACACACACACAAATAAACATGGAGAAAACACACACACAAATAAACATGGAGAAAACACACACACAAATAAACATGGAGAAAACACACACACACACACACACACACACACACACACACAAATAAACATGGAGAAAGCACACACACACACACAAATAAACATGGAGAAAGCACACACACACACACAGATAAACATGGAGAAAGCACACACATCCACATCCTTAGTGGCTCCGAGCCTCGGGCACCGGATAACCTTTACCTGCAGACCAGACCAGCCTGGCAAATCAGTGCTTTATATTACGTCTGGGGATTGGCTGTAAATGACTTGTAATGTATGTAGAATATGGAGAGGAGAGTACTCTTTTCTTAATTCCTTAATTACACCCTATTCCCTTCCTAGTGCCCTACTTTATAGTGCACCCCCATAGGGCTCTGGTCAAAAGTAGTGCACTATAAAGGGAATAGGGTGCCATTTAGGACAGATCACAAAAGGAATCAGTGTATTATCCCACCCAGTCTGGTGCTTAACCTGGCTGGTGTCCTCTTAGAAGATCTCTCTATGTAATCGTTCAGCTCTGGAGTCTCGTGGCTATGAGCCAACGCAGCAATATCTGCCCTACCCCAAGCAAAGGCAACACCCTGCAGTGAAAGTGGATCCGTCTACGCCTGACTGTCCCCTTTGCTTCAGAGACTTTGGGAGAGAAAGAGAGAGGCTGAGGGATGCTGTGTGTATAGTGTGTATTGCGTGTGTAGCGTGTATAGCGTGTATAGCGTGTATAGCGTGTGTAAAGTGTATAGTGTGTGTAGTGTGTGTAGTGTGTATAGCGTGTATAGCGTGTGTAGCGTGTGTAGCGTGTGTAGCGTGTATAGCGTGTGTAGCGTATGTATAGTGTGTTGTAATAGTCAGTTTGGATCGCCGGTGCATGCTGTCTTTATACCATAGGCCTGCAGTATAACAGGTTAATAGCCATACCACACCAAACCTTATTTAGGGTAATATCAGGAGTAAGTCAAGCCATTGCTTCTAGGGAAAATATGAGCCACATGGTTCGACTGTATCCAGACGTTCATACGGTCTACCTTTGCCTTCCCAGGATTTACAGTATTACTGGTTTAGTACACAAGGGGGCACCCTCCCCCACACACACCCACCCCAAAGTCCTATTACCAGAATGCTAACAACATTAGCACAATAGCACAATTAGCGAATTTCTATGAAGGCTGCTAGCTAAATACGCTAACGAGCGCAAACGAAAATAAACGAATTGCAAAGACAATCCAGGTCATAAAAGCATGCATATAATAGGAGGAGCTACGAGATTGATGTTCTGGGGAGTTTGGACATTTACAAGCCAAGAAACATAGTGAAAATGAACAAAGTTTTGATGCTTGTCTGAAGGAAGAACAATACTGTCTCAGTAGCAGCATGCTGTCTACATGCTGCTTCTGTGTGGAGTCTGAAGTCGCTAGGGCAACGGGCCTGGCTGCTCTGCTCAGAGAAGAGGGGGGAGGAGCAGACTGGGACGAGAACGGAGAGGGGGAGGGGAGGGGGGGGGAAATCAAGATAACCGTGGCAGCTGTACAAATAACTAATCTCTCTCACGCTGAAAAAAATAATGAAATGCATAAATAAATATCTAAATATCTAAAATAAATATCTTGCTGTGTTTTGTAAAACGGAGATCTATAATGCTTCTTATTGTAATTTCTTCCATTCTAACATTTCTACTGATGTACATTGTATTTAGTTGCTCTGTTTATACACACCATATACAGTATTTATTTATATACTGGATTCTTGACATAGCTCAGTAATATATCTCCTGCCGTACAGTACCATTCTTAGTATATCTACTGCTGAACAGTACAGTACCATTCTTAGTATATCTACTGCTGAACAGTACAGTACCATTCTTAGTATATCTACTGCTGAACAGTACAGTACCATTCTTAGTATATCTACTGCTGAACAGTACAGTACCATTCTTAGTATATTTTGTGTCATTGAATCCGGTGCACGTGTGTATAGATTGCATTTTGATTACAGCAGAAGCGGCGCGTGGGTAAAATCACTGAGGAAGCCAAGCCAAGCCAGTAGAAAAAGCCATATTAAACCCTATGTTGTGAGAATTGCATTGTTTGCTCTATAACCCATGCGTTCATTTGCCACCGTGATATACATTAAGGCCTTGACAACAAAAAGACAACAGTCCCACAGTGGCAGTAATATCGCCTGCAGCACGGTCAAGCAAGTGAATGTTTTTGACAGTTTACTAAACTACTACTACTAATCTACTGATTTAGAACCACTGTATTACAGCCAAGTCAAAACAAAGACAACAGGAGAGCTGCCTCTCCTTATTCCAGCACCATTTACACTGAAACATTTAAACATCATCAAATCAACAAGCCTATCTGTGCTTAGTTTAATAGACCGAAAACAAAGTTAAAGACACCCAAAAAACTATTTAGTCCAATCAATGTTTCTAAATATCATGTGACTGTCCATGATACTGATTTTCAAATCAAAACAAATTTTATTTGTCACATACACATGGTTAGCAGATGTTAATGTGAGTGTAGCGAAATGCTTGTGCTTCTAGTTCCGACAATGCAGTAATAACCAACAAGTAATCTAGCAAACAATTCCAAAACTACTACCTTATAGACACAAGTTTATGTCTGTGTGTGCGTGTGCATGCTTGCGTGCCAAGCCACCATACTTGTAAACTAGTTGAACACCAATGCGATCCTCTCTTTCATGTTGGCAAAATGGTCTAAGGCTCCGTACGCTTTTAGTTTTAGTTTTCCTAGGCTACCTAGCTAAAATGCTTGCTAGCCTAACTTCCTCGCATGGGCAAAAGCTAAGTTAGCTAGCTAGTTAATGTGAACTTACTAGGCTACGTCTAGGTTACATATTGAAGGTCAATCGTCTCAGGCCAGTGACACAACATAATCATTTATGGGTAGATCAGAATCTCCATCATAATCTTTGGCCTGTACATAGAATTTACTCAAAACCACAAGTCCAAATCCCCCGTTCCATCCATGGCTTAGGAAAAGGCCTATTTAGCAAGCTAGCTACTGCAGGACATCAACACAAGCAGACGAGAAACAATCACATTTGTCTGACAATGATGACGTATAGCTCAGAATGCGATTTGATTGGTGTGAAGCCAAATCCAAACTGGCCTCCCTTGGGGTAGCTTTTTGCTGCACCAGGACAAAACACATTTCAGCTCAGCTCAACGCTGATTGGCAAATTATTATAATAATTTTTTTTTTATCAAGGGAGGCCAAACTTGCATCAATCAATCAAATGCTACTGCGACAACATGTCATACTCTTTTGTTTCAGACAGCATCAGATACATGGTACACATAATGAGACAGAGAGATGTGGTTTCCCTCTGCTCAGATAATTTCTCTGGTGCGATCCAACAACCTGCGAATTGGCAGAAAATTATGAAAACAGAGAGATGAAAGAAATTATTTTATAATAAAAAACATTTTTTTTAAAGTGTCAAATATTTGGGGAAGCCTGGCTTACCTTGGCATGTATGAATACCTCAGGAGGCTGAAGAAATGTGTCTTGTCACCTAAAACCCTCACAAACCTTTACAGATGCACAATCGAGAACATCCTGTTGGGCTGTATCACCGCCTTGTACGGCAATTGCACCACCCTCAACCGCAAGGCTCTCCAGAGGGTAGTGAGGTCTGCACAACGCATCACCGGGAGAAAACTACCTGACCTCCAGGACACCTACAGCACCCGATGTCACTGGAAGGTCAAAAAGATCAAGGACAACAACCCCCCGAGCCACTGCCTGTTCACCCTGCTATCATCCAGAAGGCGAGATCAGTACAGGTGCATCAAAGCTGGGACCGAGAGACTGAAAAACAGCTTCTATCTCAAGGTCATCACTGTTAAACAGCAATCACTAACATAGAGAGGCTGCTGCCAACATACAGACTCAAATCTCTGGCCTCTTTAATAAATGGACTTAAGAAATGTATCACTAGTCACTTTAAATATCACCACATGAATAATGTTTACCCTACAATACTCATCTCATATGTATATACTGTACTCTATACCATCTACTGCATCTTGCCTATGCCGCACGCCATTGCTCATCCATATATTCATATGTACATATTCTAATTCATCCCTTTACACTTGTGTGTGTATAAGGTAGTTGTAAAATTGTGAGATTACTTGTTAGATATTAATGCACGGTCGGAATTAGAAGCACAAGCGTCTCGCATTAACATCTGCTAACCATGTGTATGTGAGCAAAGTAATGTGAATTGATTATATACATGCCACATTTTGTACTTTAGTAGCACTTTTATTAAACTCACAATATTAACTTGAAGCAAAACGTGAATAAATGTAGCCGGCAACATTCTTCCTATGATAAACATTAGAGATATGATGGCCATGTGTCATTTTTCGATCAAAAGAAAAGGACCTTGCTTTTTCATTGTAAGCTCATTAAGTCGTGTGGCTGCCAGCCAAATAGCATTCCACTTATGTTAATGAAAATTAAGCTATTTTCTTGCGGAATGTGTTGCACTAATGTATTTTCTATGAAGGAAAACTATATTTGCAAGTCCCTGATCAAGCTATTGTAGCAATAAAACACTTGACTTTCAATATAAAAACGTGACACTTGTCAATACACAGCGGAACTCACCTGGTCCTGCTTTCTCCCATCTTTACAAATACATGACTGGCTCAACTGTTCTGGGGAACTACGGTAAAGCTTCATATTTTAAAATAATGATGAAATAAATAACGTGATCTGATTTATCTCCTAACGTATTGCACAAGTCGACCGCAGGTATTTACTTAAAAAATAACTACAACTATTAAAATGTCTTGGAAAAACTTCTACAGACTCTCTTGAAAAATCATCCTTTTGGCTATTTCCAAATTCCCGAGTATACGGTAAATCACACTAACGAGCTAATAATAATAATAATAATAATAATAATAATAATAATAATAATAATAATAATAATAATAATAACATTACAGTTGTAACTTCATTTGGCTGAACAAAATGACACAAAAGCATTAAACAAAACACTTGAGAACAGTTTTTTTGTTAAATAAGGTTTCTCACAAATGTTTTGAACAGCCTGTATTGCAGCAATTACCAAGAAAGGTGCCTCCCGTTCCCAAGAAATAACAGCAATGTCACGGCTGTTGATGGAAGAAGGTGAGGACCAAAGTGCAGCATCATTTATTAAATAGAACTGAACACTAAATACAAAGTAACAAAAAAGAACAACCGAAACAGCTCCGTCAGGTACAAAACACAAAACAGAAAGCAACTACCCACAAAACCCATGTGGGCAAAAGCTACCTAAGTATGGTTCTCAATCAGAGACAACGATAGACAGCTGTCCCTGATTGAGAACCATACCCGGCCAAAAACAAAAAAATACAAAAACATAGAAAAAGGAACATAGAATGCCCACTCTAGTCACACCCTGGCCTAAACTAAGTATAGAATAAAAGCCTCTCTATGGCCAGGGCGTGACTAGAGTTGGCATTCTATGTTCCTTTTTCTATGTTTTTGACAAATATGCTAATGATATTTACTTTACAACAGGCCTACTTATAATCTTAAAACTCCTGTTGTGTTCGTATCATGTTAATTAATTCTATGTTCCCGGTCGATTATATATCCATAGTAATAAATATATTATCACCTAATGTTGTGTTAGATCTTTTTATCAACTTAAGTTCTTGTGAACATTACAAGTTTTTAACTTCTATTTGCTATTTATGGCCTGTAGGCCTCATTGACCTAAGCTCATACAACTTGTTTTTGAGGAAAAAAAAGGGTAATGTATGGATTATTTTGACTATAACAAATACTCAGATGAAACATATTGTGCTATTTACCACAGACTACTTTGTGTCAAAGTTTAACAAGGACTCTCTCCTCCTCACAAGTGTCATGATCAAAGATATGATCAAGGGCCTCACATACAGTTATCGTTTGGTCATAGAGTTCAGTGTGTCAAATCGGAGGGCCTGTTATCCGGACCTCTGGCAGTCTCTATGGGGGTGCCACAGGGTTCAATTCTTGGACCGACTCTCTTCTCTGTATACATCAATGAGGTCGCTCTTGCTGCTGGGGAGTCCCTGATCCACCTCTACGCAGACGACACCATTCTGTATACTTCCGGCCCTTCTTTGGACACTGTGTTAACAACCCTCCAGGCAAAGCTTCAATGCCATACAACTCTCCTTCCGTGGCCTCCAATTGCTCTTAAATACAAATAAAACTAAATGCATGCTCTTCAACCGATCGCTACCTGCACCTACCCGCCTGTCCAACATCACTACTCTGGACGGCTCTGACTTAGAATACGTGGACAACTACAAATACTTAGGTGTCTGGTTAGACTGTAAACTCTCCTTCCAGACCCATATCAAACGTCTCCAATCCAAAGTTAAATCTAGAATTGGCTTCCTATTTCGCAACAAAGCATCCTTCACTCATGCTGCCAAACATACCCTTGTAAAACTGACCATCCTACCAATCCTCGACTTTGGCGATGTCATTTACAAAATAGCCTCCAATACCCTACTCAACAAATTGGATGCAGTCTATCACAGTGCAATCCGTTTTATCACCAAAGCCCCATATACTACCCACCATTGTGACCTGTACGCTCTCGTTGGCTGGCCCTCGCTTCATACTCGTCGCCAAACCCACAGGCTCCATGTCATCTACAAGACCCTGCTAGGTAAAGTCCCCCCTTATCTCAGCTCGCTGGTCACCATAGCATCTCCCACCTGTAGCACACGCTCCAGCAGGTATATCTCCCTAGTCACCCCCAAAACCAATTCTTTCTTTGGCCGCCTCTCCTTCCAGTTCTCTGCTGCCAATGACTGGAACGAACTACAAAAATCTCTGAAACTGGAAACACTTATCTCCCTCACTAGCTTTAAGCACCAACTGTCAGAGCAGCTCACAGATTACTGCACCTGTACATAGGCCACCTATAATTTAGCCCAAACAACTACCTCTTTCCCAACTGTATTTTATTTATTTATTTATTTTGCTCCTTTGCACCCCATTATTTTTATTTCTACTTTGCACATTCTTCCATTGCAAAACTACCATTCCAGTGTTTTACTTGCTATATTGTATTTACTTTGCCACCAAGGCCTTTTTTGCCTTTACCTCCCTTATCTCACCTCATTTGCTCACATCGTATATAGACTTGTTTATACTGCATTATTGACTGTATGTTTGTTTTACTCCATGTGTAACTCTGTGTCGTTGTATCTGTCGAACTGCTTTGCTTTATCTTGGCCAGGTCGCAATTGTAAATGAGAACTTGTTCTCAACTTGCCTACCTGGTTAAATAAAGGTGTTCTCAACTAGCCTACCTGGTTAAATAAAGGTGTTCTCAACTAGCCTACCTGGTTAAATAAAGGTGTTCTCAACTAGCCTACCTGGTTAAATAAAGGTGTTCTCAACTAGCCTACCTGGTTAAATAAAGGTGTTCTCAACTAGTCTACCTGGTTAAATAAAGGTGTTCTCAACTAGCCTACCTGGTTAAATAAAGGTGTTCTCAACTAGCCTACCTGGTTAAATAAAGGTGTTCTCAACTTGCCTACCTGGTTAAATAAAGGTAAAATAAAATTAAATAAATAAATAAGATACGTTTCAAAAGTGCATTTTACCTGAATAGTGATCTGCATTCTAGCAAATATTGTAAACCCTGGTGTGTGTATGTTAGGAACTCCGCTTGAGAGGCCGGTGACACATCACCATGAATAGTTAGCAGTCATTTACTGTGTGTGTTACTGCCTGATTTAGCTGTGATGACCTACCTGACACTCTGCCTGATGTGGCTGTGATGACCTACCTGACACTCTGCCTGATGTAGCTGTGATGACCTACCTGACACTCTGCCTGATGTAGCTGTGATGACCTACCTGACAGAATGCCTGATGTGGCTGTGATGACCTACCTGACACTGCTTGATGTGGCTGTGATGGCCTTCTTCACACTCTGCCTGATGCAACAGTGATGGCCTACCTGACACTCTGCCTGATGTAGCTGTGATGACCTACCTGACACTGCCTGATGTAGCTGTGATGACCTACCTGACACTCTGCCTGATGTAGCTGTGATGACCTACCTGACACTCTGCCTGATGTAGCTGTGATGACCTACCTGACACTCTGCCTGATGTAGCTGTGATGACCTACCTGACACTCTGCCTGATGTGGCTGTGATGACCTACCTGACACTCTGCCTGATGTGGCTGTGATGACCTACCTGACACTCTGCCTGATGTGGCTGTGATGACCTACCTGACACTCTGCCTGATGTGGCTGTGATGACCTACCTGACACTCTGCCTGATGTAGTAGTGATGACCTACCTGACACTCTGCCTGATTTAGCTGTGATGATCTACCTGACACTCTGCCTGATGTAGCTGTGATGACCTACCTGACAGAATGCCTGATGTGGCTGTGATGACCTACCTGACACTGCTTGATGTGGCTGTGATGGCCTTCTTCACACTCTGCCTGATGCAACAGTGATGGCCTACCTGACACTCTGCCTGATGTAGCTGTGATGACCTACCTGACACTGCCTGATGTAGCTGTGATGACCTACCTGACACTCTGCCTGATGTAGCGGTGATGACCTACCTGACACTCTGCCTGATGTAGCAGTGATTGCCTACCTGACACTCTACCTGATGTAGTAGTGATGGCCTACCTGACACTAACTGATATAGCAGTGACGGCCAATGTCAGGACTAATTTATTAGTTCTCAGACTAGAAACTGCTGGGAATGAGAGAGAGTGATGTCATAGTCTCTCTCTCTCTCTCTCTCTCTCTCTTATTTGTGCAATAGGTGTCAACAGTAAGAGGTGTCAACAGTAAGAGGTGTATACAGTAAGCGGTATAAACAGAACATTAAATTATTGGTAACTTGATTAGTCACATGATTCAATTATGCTATTTTGACCATTCTTTTGTTAATAGTTTTGACATGGCCTCCTGGTGAAATCCCTGAGTGGTTTCCTTCCTCTCCAGCAACTGAGTTAGGAAGGACACCTGTATTTTTGTTGTGACTGGGTGTATTGATACACCCTCCAAAGTGTAATTAATAACTTCACCATGCTCAAAGGGGTATTCAATATCTGCTTTGTTTTTTTACCCATCTACCACATTAGGATACATAGTACTGTGGTATAGTGTAGCTTAGTATAGTATAATACTATAGTATAGTGTGGCATAGTAGGCTGACATCAGGACACATAGTACTATAGTATAATGTAGCATAGTATAGTGTAGTATAGTGTATCATAGCACTGTTGTACATAGTATATAGTCGTGTAGTATAATGTAGCATAGTACTATAGAATAGTGTAGCATAGTATAGTGCAGTATAGTGTAGTATAGCGGTGTATGGTATAGTGTAGTATACTACTATTTTATAGTGTAGTATACTACTATAGTATAGTGTAGCATAGTAGGTTGCTATTAGGATACATGGTACTATAGTATAGTTTAGCATTCTGTAGCATAGTGTATCATAGCACGGTTGTATATAGCAGTGTAGTATAGTACTATAGTATAGTGTAGCGTAGTATGGTGTATAATAGCACTCTAGTGTATAGTAGTGTATCATAATACTACAGTAAAGTATGGTAAAACAGGGAGAACAGGGAGAACAGGGAGAACAGGGACAACAGGGACAACAGGGACAACAGAGACAACAGAGACAACAGAGACAACAGAGACAACAGAGACAACAGGGAGAACAGGGAGAACAGGGAGAACAGAGAGAACAGAGAGAACAGGGAGAACAGAGACAACAGAGACAACAGAGACAACAGAGACAACAGAGACAACAGAGACAACAGAGACAACAGGGAGAACAGGGAGAACAGGGAGAACAGGGAGAACAGAGAGAACAGAGAGAACAGAGAGAACAGGGAGAACAGGGAGAACAGGGAGAACAGGGAGAACAGGGAGAACAGGGAGAACAGAGAGAACAGGGAGAACAGAGAGAACAGGGAGAACAGGGAGAACAGGGAGAACAGGGAGAACAGGGAGAACAGGGAGAACAGGGAGAACAGGGAGAACAGGGAGAACAGAGACAACAGAGACAACAGAGACAACAGAGACAACAGAGACAACAGAGACAACAGAGACAACAGAGACAACAGAGACAACAGAGACAACAGAGAGAACAGGGAGAACAGGGAGAACAGGGAGAACAGGGAGAACAGAGAGAGAGAACAGAGATAGAGAACAGATATAGAACATAGAGAGAGAACAGAGATAGAGAACAGAGATAGAGAACAGATATAGAACAGAGAGAGAGAACAGAGAGAGAACAGATATAGAACATAGACAGAGAGAACAGAGAGAGAGAGAGAACAGATATAGAACATAAAGAGAGAGAACAGATATAGAACATAGAGAGAGAGAACAGAGAGAGAGAGAGAACAGATATAGAACATAAGAGAGAGAACAGAGAGAGAACAGATATAGAACATAGAGAGAGAGAACAGAGAGAGAGAGAGAACAGATATAGAACATAAAGAGAGAGAACAGAGAGAGAACAGATTTAGAACAGAGAGAGAGAGAGAGAACAGAGAGAGAGAGAACAGATTTAGAACAGAGAGAGAGAGAACAGAGAGAGAGAACAGAGAGAAAGAACAGATATAGAACAGATAGAGAACAGAGAGAACAGATATAGAACATAAAGAGAGAGAACAGAGAGAGAACAGATTTAGAACAGAGAGAGAGAACAGAGAGAGAGAGAACAGAGAGAGAGAGAACAGAGAGAAAGAACAGATATAGAACAGATAGAGAACAGAGAGAACAGATATAGAACATAAGAGAGAGAACAGAGAGAGAACAGATTTAGAACAGAGAGAGAGAGAGAACAGAGAGAACAGATATAGAACATAAAGAGAGAGAACAGAGAGAGAACAGATTTAGAACAGAGAGAGAGAGAGAACAGAGAGAGAGAGAACAGATATAGAACAGATGTAAAGTGGGACTAAAGTCTGATGTAGAATGACATAGAAGTGCAATTCTATGCATGTGTTAAAGAGGTCAATCGAACTCGACCAAAACAAGGAAAATGCCATGGGGAAAGATCCTGAATCTCCCCAGGCAAAACGTGCCTATATTTAGGCTATTGTTTATAAGTTTATTTTACACTTATGTTGAGGTAAAAAAAAAAAATGAGTGTAATGTTTGTATGGATGTCAACCTCAACACATGTTCATGTCATCATCACCAATCAACTGCATTACAGTATAAAAAGGACTTAGACTACCACCACTGGCACCAACAATTATATTTGACCTCTACTTGTAAGCAGGAAGTCCCCACTGAGACCAGGATTCTTTTTCACAAGGGGGAGTCGTTCAGACACAATTTCATGAGACAAAACTAGCGAAATTGCTAATCAAATACGATATAAAAAACAGTAAAATACTAGCACAACACAAATGTTCATGAAAAACAATTACATTCCTCAATAAAAATGTCCCCAACAAACATTTTTTTATGGAGTAGCACCAGAACATCCAGTTGTAATGTATTGTGTAATTGGTTCCCACAACGAGGTGCTTTAAAACCTCTTAAGGATCAGTCACTTTTTTTTCCTCCAATTTTCGCTTAAAATGATATACCCGAATCTAACTGTCTGTAGCTCAGGACCTGAAGCCAGGATATGCATATTATTGGTACCATTTATAAGGAAACACTTTGAAGTTGATGGGAATGTGAAAGTAATGTAGGAGAATATAACACATTAGATCTGGTAGAAGATAACACAAAGAAAAAACATGCATTGTTTTGTACCATCATCTTTAAAATGCAAGAGAAAGGCCACAATGTATGCTAGAATGCTAGAATCCTGACTAGAACCAAAAGATTTGAACATATTACTCCAGTGCTAGCCTCCCTACACTGGCTTCCTGTCAAAGCAAGGGCTGATTTCAAGGTTTTACTGCTAACCTACAAAGCATTACATGGGCTTGCTCCTACCTATCTCTCTGATTTGGTCCTGCCGTACATACCTACACATACACTACGGTCACAAGACGCAGGCCTCCTAATTGTCCCTAGAATTTCTAAGCAAACAGCTGGAGGCAGGGCTTTCTCCTATAGAGCTCCATTTTTATGGAACGGTCTGCCTACCCATGTCAGAGACGCAAACTCGGTCTCAACCTTTAAGTCTTTACTGAAGACTCATCTCTTCAGTGGGTCATATGATTGAGTGTAGTCTGGCCCAGGAGTGGGAAGGTGAACGGAAAGGCTCTGGAGCAACGAACCGCCCTTGCTGTCTCTGCCTGGCCGGTTCCCCTCTTTCCACTGGGATTCTCTGCCTCTAACCCTATTACAGGGGCTGAGTCACTGGCTTGCTGGGGCTCTCTCATGCCGTCCCTGGAGGGGGTGCGTCACCTGAGTGGGTTGATTCACTGTTGTGGTCATCCTGTCTGGGTTGGCGCCCCCCCTTGGGTTGTGCCGTGGCGGAGATCTTTGTGGGCTATACTCAGCCTTGTCTCAGGATGGTAAGTTGGTGGTTGAAGATATCCCTCTAGTGGTGTGGGGGCTGTGCTTTGGCAAAGTGGGTGGGGTTATATCCTTCCTGTTTGGCCCTGTCCGGGGGTGTCCTCGGATGGGGCCACAGTGTCTCCTGACCCCTCCTGTCTCAGCCTCCAGTATTTATGCTGCAATAGTTTATGTGTCGGGGGGCTGGGGTCAGTTTGTTATATCTGGAGTACTTCTCCTGTCCTATTCGGTGTCCTGTGTGAATCTAAGTGTGCGTTCTCTAATTCTCTCCATCTCTCTTTCTTTCTCTCTCTCGGAGGACCTGAGCCCTAGGACCATGCCCCAGGACTACCTGACATGATGACTCCTTGCTGTCCCCAGTCCACCTGGCCATGCTGCTGTTCCAGTTTCAACTGACCTGAGCCCTAGGACCATGCCCCAGGACTACCTGACATGATGACTCCTTGCTGTCCCCAGTCCACCTGGCCATGCTGCTGCTCCAGTTTCAACTTCCACCTGACTGTGCTGCTGCTCCAGTTTCAACTGTTCTGCCTTATTATTATTCGACCATGCTGGTTATTTATGAACATTTGAACATCTTGGCCATGTTCTGTTATAATCTCCACCCGGCACAGCCAGAAGAGGACTGGCCACCCCACATAGCCTGGTTCCTCTCTAGGTTTCTTCCTAGGTATTCGCCTTTCTAGGGAGTTTTTCCTGGCCACCGTGCTTCTACACCTGCATTGCTTGCTGTTTGGGGTTTTAGGCTGGGTTTCTGTACAGCACTTTGAGATATCAGCTGATGTACGAAGGGCTATATAAATACATTTGATTTGATTTTGATTTGAATGTACTAATCCAGGTTAGGCGCAATTTAGGTTTCGGCCACTAGATGGCAGCACTGTATGTGCAAAGTTTTTACTGATCCAATGAATCATTGCATTTCTCTTCATAATGTTGTATCAAGACTACCCAAATGTGCCTAATTGGTTTATTGATACATTTTCAAGTTCAGAACTGTGCACTCTCCTCAAACAATAGCGTGGCATTCTTTCACTGTAATAGCTACTGTAAATTAGACAGTACAGTTAGATTAACAAGAATTTAAAACTGAAAGACGATTTACCTAGTGCGGTGGAGGTCCAAGGAACCTCAAGAGTTAACCAACCGGGGATGTGGAACCGGAGACAAGTGGAAGTGGAGTTTCTGGGTGAAAGTCAAAGATAAAAGTCAAAAATAAAGTCAAAATAAACCCTCCCCAAAATATGTTTGAAAGACACTAAGGGGCAACTCTGTTACATCCAATGCCCGTTTGCCTGAGAATGATGCCGCACAGGTGTTTGTACTCATGCACACATATATAAACACACACTCACATTCAAACGCACTAGCGCACGCACAAGGACATTCACATACACACATGTACTGAAAAGTATTCAGTTCTTCTTGGTGTCTTTTGGTTTTTTGCGTTGTTTTGTTTCTTTATGTTTTACTTTTCTCTTTTGTTCACTTTGTTGGTTGTTGGTACTTTGGGGGATGGGGAGGGAGCTTATGGAGGGAGAGGTTTTGGATGGTTGAGGGTCAGCTCTCGGGAACTGTGGGGGGTCTTGGATGGTTGGTGGACTAGTGGTTGGGAGCTTGGGCCTGTTTGAGGGAGAGGTTCTTCATAGCTTTGACTCAGTCGGTTTGAGGGAGAGGTTTTTCATAGCTTTGACTCAGTCGGATTGAGGGAGAGGTTCTTCATAGCTTTGACTCAGTCGGTTTGAGGGAGAGGTTCTTCATAGCTTTGACTCAGTCGGTTTGAGGGAGAGGTTCTTCATAGCTTTGACTCAGTCGGTTTGAGGGAGAGGTTCTTCATAGCTTTGACTCAGTCGGTGTGAGGGAGAGGTTCTTCATAGCTTTGACTCAGTCGGTGTGAGGGAGAGGTTCTTCATAGCTTTGACTCAGTCGGTTTGAGGGAGAGGTTCTTCATAGCTTTGACTCAGTCGGTTTGAGGGAGAGGTTCTTCATAGCTTTGACTCAGTCGGTTTGAGGGAGAGGTTCTTCATAGCTTTGACTCAGTCGGTTTGAGGGAGAGGTTCTTCATAGCTTTGACTCAGTCGGTTTGAGGGAGAGGTTCTTCATAGCTTTGACTCAGTCGGTGTGAGGGAGAGGTTCTTCATAGCTTAGTTTTAAGTCCAAAGTCATATTCACACGATGAATTATCCAATATCATGTAATGTGGCACTGATGTAGGATACTATAGAAGTGCAATTCTAATAATTTTTGGTTGAAAGGAATGAATTCTCTAACATCTTTCTCTTTTTGAAATCAAATGTATGTTGTCAGTCCCAGTTTACTCCCGATTAGGAGAGGAAAGGAAACCTTGATTAGCTTTTGTGTTGTCGCATCCCATTTGACACAGCCAATCAGATTAAGTGATGATTTAATTGCAGCAAATGCATCGTAGCATTTAATTAAACTGTGATTAGTTTAGTGTTTTTGACACTTGAATCATCTCATCGAATCAAACTCAATCGTAGAACTGTTTGACAGTTGAACTCACTGTGAGTCAATCACACAACGCAATTTAAACATGTGGTTAGCTCACAGCCTGAGTAATCTCGGGACTCGGATGCAAAATCTCTAAGTTAACACTCTGTCACAAGAGACTACAGCCTAAAGACATGCAATCTTACTTTTAATAAATGTGTGATTATAGCTCTTGTAATGTTATTTCTCAACCTTGTGATGTCTCTGAAGGAAGCTGATAATTCTTTCAATGTAATGAGTTGTAGATATTTCCTGGCTCAGTGTTCCTGCTGATGAAGTCTGATGATCTGTTTAGAGATTAAACTACAGACTGGCCTACATTTAAATGGTGTATATAGAGCATTAGATGAATATGACAGGTTTAGACCAGAATACAGTATATACATATGAAATGGGGAAAACAGTATGTGAACATTTTATTAACCTGACCAGTGTTCCATTATTAACCTGACCAGTGTTCCATTATTATAGTGACCAGTGTTCCATTATTAAACTGACCAGTGTTCCATTATTAACCTGACCAGTGTTCTATCATTATAGTGACCAGTGTTCTATCATTATTATAGTGACCAGTGTTCCATTATTATAGTGACCAGTGTTCCATTATTATAGTGACCAGTGCTCTATCATTATAGTGACCAGTGTTCTATCATTATAGTGACCAGTGTTCCATTATTAAACTGACCAGTGTTCCATTATTAACCTGACCAGTGTTCCATTATTAACCTGACCAGTGTTCTATTATTAAACTGACTAGTGTTCCATTATTAAACTGACCAGTGTTCCATTATTATAGTGACCAGTGTTCCATTATTATAGTGACCAGTGTACTATCATTATAGTGACCAGTGTTCCATTATTATAGTGACCAGTGTTCTATTATTATAGTGACCAGTGTTCCATTATTAACCTGACCAGTGTTCCATTATTATAGTGACCAGTGTTCCATTATTAACCTGACCAGTGTTCCATTATTATAGTGACCAGTGTTCCATTATTAAACTGACCAGTGTTCCATTATTAACCTGACCAGTGTTCCATAATTATAGTGACCAGTGTTCTATTATTAACCTGACCAGTGTTCCATTATTATAGTGACCAGTGTTCCATTATTAAACTGACCAATGTTCCATTATTAACCTGACCAGTGTTCCATTATTAAACTGACCAGTGTTCCATTATTATATTGACCAGTGTTCCATTATTAACCTGACCAGTGTTCCATTATTATACTGACCAGTGTTCCATTATTATAGTGACCAGTGTTCCATTATTATAGTGACCAGTGTTCCATTATTATAGTGACCAGTGTTCCATTATTATAGTGACCAGTGTTCCATTATTATAGTGACCAGTGTTCCATTATTATAGTGACCAGTGTTCCATTATTATAGTGACCAGTGTTCCATTATTATAGTGACCAGTGTTCCATTATTATAGTGACCAGTGTTCCATTATTATAGTGACCAGTGTTCCATTATTATAGTGACCAGTGTTCCATTATTATAGTGACCAGTGTTCCATTATTATAGTGACCAGTGTTCTATTATTAACGTGACCAGTGTTCCATTATTATAGTGACCAGTGTTCCATTATTAAACTGACCAGTGTTCCATTATTAACCTGACCAGTGTTCCATAATTATAGTGACCAGTGTTCCATTATTAAACTGACCAGTGTTCCATTATTAAACTGACCAGTGTTCCATTATTAAACTGACCAGTGTTCCATTATTAACCTGACCAGTGTTCCATTATTAAACTGACCAGTGTGCCATTATTAAACTGACCAGTGTTCCATTATTAACCTGACCAGTGTTCCATTATTAACCTGACCAGTGTTCTATCATTATAGTGACCAGTGTTCCATTATTAACCTGACCAGTGTTCTATCATTATAGTGACCAGTGTTCCATTATTAACCTGACCAGTGTTCCATTATTAAAGTGACTAGTGATTCCAGGTCTATGCACATAACCATTCAAACATTTGGAATCATGTAGTAACCAAAAAAATCTAAATATATTTGATATTTGATATTCTTCAAAGTAGCCACCCTTTGCCTTGATGGCACCGTGTGGTAGCCGGCTAGAGACAGTGGCTAAGTTCATGGAAAGACACTGGGTGGAGGCTGGCTAGTGATGGCTATTTAACAGTCTGATGGCTTTGATATAGAAGCTGTGATACACCTTTACTGACCTCGCCCTTCTGGATGATAACGGGGTGAACAGGCTGTGGCTCGGGTGGTTGATGTTCTTTTTGCCATTCCTGTGACATCGGGTGTTGTAGGTGTCCTGGAAGGCAGGTAGGGCAGGTAGTGTCCCAACGGTGATGCGTTGGGCAGACCTCACCACCCTCTGGAGATCCCTGCTGTAGCAGGCGGTGCTGTTGCCGTACAATTCAGTGATACAGCCCGACAGGATGCTCTCATGGTGAAGGTCTTTGGAGTCAAGCTACATTTCTTCAGCCTCCTGAGGTTGAAGAGGCGCTGTTGAGCTTTTTCACCAACACTGTCTGTGTGGGTAGACCATTTCAGATGGTCAATAATGTGTATGCCGAGGAACCTTAAACTTTTCACCTTCTCCACTCTGGCCCAGTCAATGTGAATGGGGGAGTGCTCTGTCTGCTGTCTCCTAAAGTGCACTTTAACGGACAGAGATGAGACAGGAACAGTTTCAGAAACAAATTCAAAAGACAAAAAACAATCCATGCAGATGCGGAGAACAGACAAATATAGGAGAGGAAATAAACATGTGATGAGTCAGTCCAGGTGAGTCCAACAACGCTGATGCGAGTGACGAGGGAAGGCAGGTGTGAGTGATGATGGCAGGAGTGTGTGATGGAGGGCAGGTGTGAGTGATGATGGCAGGAGCGTGTGATGGAGGGCAGGTGTGAGTGATGATGGCAGGAGCGTGTGATGGAGGGCAGGTGTGAGTGATGATGGCAGGAGCGTGTGATGCAGGGTAATGTGGCGCCCTCAAGTGCCAGGGGAAGGGAAGAGCGGGAGCAGACGTGACAGGGAGAGGTTATTTTCCTGGCACCAATCCACCAGGACCCTCACTTCCTCCCTGTAGGCTAACACGGACCGATTACGCCGGACCTCCCTCGACGGTCCAACGTCCCTGTCTGTTGTTCAGTGTTTTCCCGGGTAAGGTAGCTCTTTGGCTGCGTAAGATTCACAACTGTCAGTGTCCATGCTAGCTGGACTAACAGTAAATGTAGAATTACTGACGCTACCATTGTATTTGTATTTATTATTGGTCCCCATTAGTTCCTGCCAAGGCAGCAGCTACTCTTCCTGGGGTTTATTATGGATCCCCATTAGTTCCTGCCAAGGCAGCAGCTACTCTTCCTGGGGTTTATTATGGATCCCCATTAGTTCCTGCCAAGGCAGCAGCTACTCTTCCTGGGGTTTATTATGGATCCCCATTAGTTCCTGCCAAGGCAGCAGCTACTCTTCCTGGGATTTGTTATGGATCCCCATTAGTTCCTACCAAGGCAGCAGCTACTCTAACAGTAGAGCTGGTAGTAGCGGTACTAACAGTAGAGCTGGTAGTAGCAGTACTAACAGTAGAGCTGGTAGTAGCAGTACTAACAGTAGAGCTGGTAGTAGCAGTACTAACAGTAGAGCTGGCAGTAGCAGTACTAACAGTAGAGCTGGTAGTAGCAGTACTAACAGTAGAGCTGGTAGTAGCAGTACTAACAGTAGAGCTGGTAGTAGCAGTACTAACAGTAGAGCTGGTAGTAGCGGTACTAACAGTAGAGCTGGTAGTAGCGGTACTAACAGTAGAGCTGGTAGTAGCAGTACTAACAGTAGAGCTGGTAGTAGCAGTACTAACAGTAGAGCTGGTAGTAGCAGTACTAACAGTAGAGCTGGTAGTAGCAGTACTAACAGTAGAGCTGGTAGTAGCAGTACTAACAGTAGAGCTGGTAGTAGCAGTACTAACAGTAGAGCTGGTAGTAGCAGTACTAACAGTAGAGCTGGTAGTAGCAGTACTAACTGGTGTGTCTCTATGGACTAATGTCTCTATGGACTAATGACTCTATGGACTAATGTATCTATGGACTAATGACTCTATGGACTAATGTCTCTATGGACTAATGACTCTATGGACTAATGTCTCTATGGACTAATGACTCTATGGACTAATGTATCTATGGACTAATGACTCTATGGACTAATGTCTCTATGGACTAATGACTCTATGGAGAATGAGAAGCAGCTACGTTCGGTTACATACGGACCGTTAGTGGAATTCCCAAGAGAGAGTAACGGTTAATGTGATTGGATGTTAATTATTTGACTAGGCTACCTGTATTTGACATTGTGTTGTTATTTCACTGAACACTAGATGGTTTAATGTATTTTTGGCAGTGAAAAAACCCTCACCCAAAATGTATATCCCCGTTGGACAACATAAATGGACTGTTAGAAAATGTGAAAAATTATAATAATAATTTAAATGTCAATCACATTTTTACCGAACCCCAGTTTGGGATTACCTGCTCTACAGTATAGAATTATTATAGCTATAATGTTTAGCTATATAATTGTTTTATCTACAGTGGAGCAAAAAAGTATTTAGTCAGCCACCAATTGTGCAAGTTCTCCCACTTAAAAAGATGAGAGAGGCCTGTATTTTTCATCATAGGTACACTTCAACTATGACAGACAAAATGAGAATAAAAAATACAGAAAATCACATTGTGGGATTTTTTATGAATTTATTTAAGTATTTGGTCACCTACAAACAAGCAAGATTTCTGGCTCAGACCTGTAACTTCTTCTTTAAGAGGCTCCTCTGTCCTCCACTCGTTACCTGTATTAATGGCACCTGTTTTAACTTTTTATCAGTATAAAAGACACCTGTACACAACCTCAAACAGTCACACTCCAAACTCCATTATAGCCAAGACCAAAGAGCTGTCAAAGGACACCAGAAACAAAATTGTAGACCTGCACCAGGCTGGGAAGACTGAATCTGCAATAGGTAATCAGCTTGGTTTGAAGAAATCAACTTTGGGAGCAATTATTAGGAAATGGAAGACATACAAGACCACTGATAATCTCCCTCGATCTGGGGCTCCACGCAAGATCTCACCCCGTGGGGTCAAAATAATCACAAGAACGGTGAGCAAAAATCCCAGAACCACACGGGTGGACCTAGTGAATGACCTGCAGAGAGCTGGGACCAAAGTAACAAAGCCTACCATCAGTAATACACTTCGCCGCCAGGGACTCAAATCCTGCAATGACTGACGTGTCCTCCTGCTTAAGCCTGTACATGTCCAGGCCCACCTGAAGTTTGCTTGAGAGCATTTGGATGATCCAGAAGAAGATTGGGAGAATGTCATATGGTCAGATGAAACCAAAATATAACTTTTTGGTAAAAACTCAATTAGTCGTGTTTGGAGGACAAAGGATGCTGAGTTGCATCCAAAGAACACCATACCTACTGTGAAGCATGGGGGTGGAAACATCATGCTTTGGGGCTGTTTTTCTGCAAAGGGACCAGGACGACTGATCCGTGTAAAGGAAAGAATGAATGGGGCCATGTATCGTGAGATTTTGAGTGAAAACCTCCTTCCATCAGCAAGGGCATTGAAGATGAAACGTGGCTGGGTCTTTCAGCATGACAATGATCCCAAACACACCACCCGGGCAACAAAGGAGTGGCTTCGTAAGAAGCATTTCAAGGTCCTGGAGTGGCCTAGCCAGTCTCCAGATCTCAACCCCATAGAAAATCTTTGGAGGAAGTTGAAAGTCTGTGTTGCCCAGCAACAGCCCCAAAACATCACTGCTCTAGAGGAGATCTGCATGGAGGAATGGGCCAAAATACCAGCAACAGTGTGTGAAAACCTTGTGAAGACTTACAGAAAACATTTGACCTCTGTCATTGCAAACAAAGGGTATATAACAAAGTATTGAGATTAACTTTTGTTATTGACCAAATACTTATTTTCCACCATAATTTGCAAATAAATTCATAAAAAATCCTACAATGTGATTTTCTGGAAAAAAAATCTCATTTTGTCTGTCATAGTTGAAGTGTACCTATGATGAAAATTACAGGCCTCTCTCATCTTTTTAAGTGGGAGAACTTGCACAATTGGTGGCTGACTAAATACTTTTTTCCCCCACTGTATATAGCATCAAGTGTCCCTTTTGCATTTATTTTTCTAATAGATGAATAACAGATAAAATAGTTATCCTAACTGTGAGACATAGACCTCTTTCAGCCTTTCAGACCAGAGTAGACCGGAAGCTTATGTATGGTGCTTATTCAAATGAGGTAACTACATCAAATATCAGTCACAACTGTTCAAACTTCTCAGATAAAGACCAGACAGAGGTATCTATATATTCCTATTGTTAAGCTATGTACTTGTTATATCTATATAATAACCTGTTTCTATAGATACTTATTGAAATCAAATACATAGACATACAAGTCACAACTGAGAGACATTCCTCTGTCAAGCCTCTCAGACGAGACCAGAGGTATTGTAGCTAACGGCCCTTCTGTTTCCAGGCTAGGAGAGAAGGTATTGTAGCTAATGGCCCTGCTGTTTCCCAGGTTAGGAGAGAAGGTATTGTAGCTAATGGCCCTGCTGTTTCCAGGCTAGGAGAGCAGGTATTGTAGCTAATGGCCCTGCTGTTTCCAGGCTAGGAGAGCAAGTATTGTAGCTAATGGCCCTGCTGTTTCCAGGCTAGGAGAGCAGGTGTAGGTAATGGCCCTGCTGTTTCCAGGCTAGGCGAGCAGGTATTATAGCTAATGGCCATGCTGTTTCCCAGGCTAGGAGACCAGAGGTATTGTAGCTAATGGCCCTGCTTTTTCCCAGCCTAGGAGAGCAGGTATTGTAGCTAATGGCCCTGCTGTTTCCAGGCTAGGAGATAAGGTATTTAAGCTAATGGCCCTGCTGTTTCCAGGCTAGGAGACCAGAGGTATTGTAGCTAATGGCCATGCTGTTTCCAGGCTAGGAGACCAGAGGTATTGTAGCTAATGGCCCTGCTGTTTCCAGGCTAGGAGACCAGAGGTATTGTAGCTAATGGCCATGCTGTTTCCCAGGCTAGGAGAGCAGCCAAAGTATCTACTGAGGATCTGTCCCAGCTGGCACCCTATTCCATACATAGTGCACTACTCTGGTCAAAAGTAGTGCACTATCAATTTAATAGGGTGACATTTGGGACTTAGAGAGTGTATAATGTGAGATAGTACATGGCCGCCCAACGACTCTCTAACCAGTTTATTAAATCATTAGTGTGTTTGAAAAGCTGTCAGATTGCCCAACGACGCGCTAACCAGTTTATTAAATCATTAGTGTCTTTGCAAAGCTCCAGCCATCCATCCCTGTAAGATCTTGCCTCTCTTGCACTCTGTGTTTTTTTTCCAACACTCCGTTTGTTTAACATTTGTGTTTGCCAAGAACAGCATGCTAGCTTCATCTCTCTCTCGCTCTCGCTCTCCATCTCTCTCGCTCTCTACATTCTCTCTTGATCTCTTTCTTTCCACACTATTCTTCATGTGTTGATCTGAGTTTGCCAAAAACAACAGCTTTTGGTGTCAAGGCAACCAAGAGCACTGCTTTCTGCATGATAATGTATTCTAAATGGGAGAGGGGGAATACTGTGTGGACATACGAGAGAGGGGAGGAGGGACTGAGGAGAGATAGAGAGAAAAGTGGATGGAGAGAGAGACAGACAGAGAGACAGATAGAGACAGACAGAGACAGAGAGAGACAGAGGGAGACAGAGACAGAGAGAGAGAGACACATACAGAGACAGAGAGAGAGAGAGAGACAGACAGAGACAGAGAGAGAGGCAGACATACAGAGACAGACAGAGACATAGAGAGACAGACAGAGAAAGACAGACAGAGAGAGACAGACAGACAGAGAGAGAGACAGAGAGAGAAAGACAGACAGACAGACAGAGAGACAGAGAGAGACAGACAGAGACAGAGAGAGAGGAAACCAGACAGAGAAAAACAGAGACAGAGAGAGACAGAGAGAGACAGACAGAGACATAGAGAGACAGACAGAGACAGACAGAGACATAGAGAGACATAGAGAGACAGACAGAGAGACAGACAGAGAGAGACAGACAGACAGAAAGACAGAGAGAGAAAGACAGACAGAGAGAGAAAGACAGACAGACAGACAGAGAGAGAGAGACAGACAGACAGACAGACAGACAGACAGAGAGAGACAGACAGACAGACAGACAGAGAGAGAGAGACAGACAGACAGAGAGAGACAGACAGACAGACAGACAGACAGACAGACAGACAGACAGACAGACAGACAGACAGACAGACAGACAGACAGACAGACAGACAGACAGACAGACAGAGAGAGAGAGAGAGAGAGAGAGAGAGAGAGAGAGAGAGAGAGAGACAGAGAACAAAATACACTGTTATATTATCTAGCCCTGCCTGGTCCTAGACTATATATACTGTTATATTACCTAGCCTGGTCCTAGACTATATATACTGTTATATTACCTAGCCTAGCCTGGTCCTAGACTATATATACTGTTATATTACCTAGACTAGCCTGGTCCTAGACTATATATACTGTTATATTACCTAGCCTGGTCCTAGACTATATATACTGTTATATTACCTAGCCTAGCCTGGTCCTAGACTATATATACTGTTATATTACCTAGACTAGCCTGGTCCTAGACTATATATACTGTTATATTACCTAGACTAGCCTGGTCCTAGACTATATATACTGTTATATTACCTAGACTAGCCTGGTCCTAGACTATATATACTGTTATATTACCTAGACTAGCCTGGTCCTAGACTATATATACTGTTATATTACCTAGCCTGGTCCTAGGCCATATATACTGTTATAAATCAAATCAAATGTATTTATATAGCCCTTCGTACATCAGCTGATATCTCAAAGTGCTCTACAGAAACCCAGCCTAAAACCCCAAACAGCAAGCAATGCAGGTGTAGAAGCACGGTGGCTAGGAAAAACTCCCTAGAAAGGCCAAAACCTAGGAAGAAACCTAGAGAGGAACCAGGCTATGTGGGGTGGCCAGTCCTCTTCTGGCTGTGCCGGGTGGAGATTATAACAGAACATGGCCAAGATGTTCAAATGTTCATAAATGACCAGCATGGTCAAATAATAATATATCAGATATAACAAACTGACCCTAGCCCCCCGACACATAAACTACTGCAGCATAAATACTGGAGGCTGAGACAGGAGGGGTCAGGAGACACTGTGGCCCTATCCGAGGACACCCCCGGACAGGGCCAAATAGGAAGGATATAACCCCACCCACTTTGCCAAAGCACAGCCCCCACACCACTAGAGGGATATCTTCAACCACCAACTTACCATCCTGAGACAAGGCCGAGTATAGCCCACAAAGATCTCTTTATTACCTAGCCTGGTCCTAGACCATATATACTGTTATATTACCTAGCCTAGCCTTGTCCTAGACCATATACTGTTATATTAACTAGCCTAGCCTGGCCCTGTACAATGAGTGCACAAAACATTAAGGACACCTACTCTTTCCCGGCAAGGGAGTCATGCTACAAAAGCTGCACATTGCTCCAATCAATCAGAATACAACCTAAGAGCACACACGCATGTAGATCTACGATCATTAGGTGGATATCTTTAATTAAACCTTTAATTAAAACCTTTTAATTAAAACCTTTAGCAATCATTAACTTCATTACCAACTTAATCCTGCTTAAAATGGATTCAAGTTGAAATATGTTGTAATTAGGCAAAGCAAATTCCCCACAAACACAGTGATATTAGGCTTATAACATGTTATATAACATGTGTGTGTGTGTGTGTGTGTGTGTGCGCTTGTGTTTGTAAGTGTGTGTGTTTGTGTGTGTGTGTGTGTGTGCGCTTGTGTTTGTAAGTGTGTGTGTGTGTGCGCGCTTGTGTTTGTAAGTGTGTGTGTGTGTGTGTGTGCGCTTGTGTTTGTAAGTGTGTGTGTTTGTGTGTGTGTGTGTGTGTGTGTGTGTGTGTGTGTGTGTGTGTGTGTGTGTGTGCGCTTGTGTTTGTAAGTGTGTGTGTTTGTGTGTCTGTCTGTGTATGATATCTAGAAGGTCGTCCCTGACACCTCCCCCTGTTCTGTTAAATACCACCTTGCCACTTTCGATCAGGTCTCGGATTCCAAAAAGGACCCCTCTAAGGTCAACGTCCACTCCCCCGCATCATAGAAAACATCCCCATCAACATCCGTAAGTTTAAGCTAGAGATATCGTTATTTTTTATTTATTTATTTTTTTACATTGATGCCTCTCAATTCACCACATCCGACTTCGTAAAACTTCCACGTCTGTGGTGACAGGTTTGTCAGAAAAATGAGACGGAAATATCGTCATAAAATTGTCTGTAGCGTCTAAACGGTTTGGCTTTACAAACCCTCCCTATGGTAAGATGAGACTGTCACGGACATGATGGTGTTCTCTGTTGTTTTGTTCCACGACATCCACAAGTGTTTGGAGACTCGTCTGAAGTCGGTACCTCCCACCTCCACAAGTGTCTGGAGACTCGTCTGAAGTAGGTACCTCCCACCTCCACAAGTGTCTGGAGACTCGTCTGAAGTAGGTACCTCCCACCTCCACAAGTGTCTGGAGACTCGTCTGAAGTAGGTACCTCCCACCTCCACAAGTGTCTGGAGACTCGTCTGAAGTAGGTACCTCCCACCTCCACAAGTGTCTGGAGACTCGTCTGAAGTAGGTACCTCCCACCTCCACAAGTGTCTGGAGACTCGTCTGAAGTAGGTACCTCCCACCTCCACAAGTGTCTGGAGACTCGTCTGAAGTCGGTACCTCCCACCTCCACAAGTGTCTGGAGACTCGTCTGAAGTCGGTACCTCTCACCTCCACAAGTGTCTGGAGACTCGTCTGAAGTAGGTACCGCCCACCTCCACAAGTGTCTGGAGAGTCGTCTGAAGTCGGTACCTCCCACCTCCACAAGTGTCTGGAGACTCGTCTGAAGTCGGTACCTCCCACCTCCACAAGTGTCTGGAGACTCGTCTGAAGTCGGTACCTCCCACCTCCACAAGTGTCTGGAGACTCGTCTGAAGTCGGTACCTCCCACCTCCACAAGTGTCTGGAGACTCGCCTGAAGTCGGTACCTCCCACCTCCACAAGTGTCTGGAGACTCGTCTGAAGTCGGTACCTCCCACCTCCACAAGTGTCTGGAGACTCGTCTGAAGTCGGTACCTCCCACCTCCACAAGTGTCTGGAGACTCGTCTGAAGTCGGTACTTCCCACCTCCACAAGTGTCTGGAGACTCGTCTGAAGTCGGTACCTCCCATCTGCCAACTTCTGTCTGTAGCGTCCGAATAGTTTGGGCTACACACTAATATGTGTAAAGGTGAGACACTCAGGAACATGTCGGTTGTTTGGCTCTAGGACACCCTCAGGCCTCACAAGACTCGTCTGGAGGTTGAAAAACATCATGGTATGGAGACTGTTTAGTGCCAAAAAATAAAGGGTTAAATAAATGTAAAAAACAAAAATAGATATATATGTTTCTTGATCTCTCTTATATTTCTCAGATATAGGACAGACACTTCATTTAGATTTTATTTTGGGACTGTTGTTCCATGTAGTAAATATGTTATTCCATGTGTTTGTATGGGCT
Source organism: Oncorhynchus kisutch (assembly GCF_002021735.2). Taxonomy (NCBI): domain Eukaryota; kingdom Metazoa; phylum Chordata; class Actinopteri; order Salmoniformes; family Salmonidae; genus Oncorhynchus; species Oncorhynchus kisutch. Next base: position 4,222,759 of record NC_034174.2, read on the forward strand.
GATTGGGGACACTTCAAAGGGTCTTAATATTTAAAATCAAATTGCAAAATGATCATTGGTATGACATTCTTAAAACAATTCCATATAGCTTCCCCCTAACCGGTTTAGACAGGGATTACTCTTGTGGGTCAAATACCACCATGCCACTGTCAATTTACTGTCTCCTCAGAAAAGGTCAGCTACCTGTCGCTATGTGACATGGTGGTTTTTACTGAGGGGTGGAGGAGGGCGAGGGCTTCCCAAGTTTATTGGCAGTGTGTTTGTGTGAAGTTGGAAGTTTTTATGTCACGGGCACAAGTACAGTGAAATGCCTGTCTTACTGAAAACCCAACAATAATAAATAATAATAATAATAATAATAACAATAATCAAAAACAATGTAGTACTAGAAAAAAAACATGAGAAATAAGAATAAGAAATATGAAATACACAACAAAGTATACTATATATAGAAAATATACTAAATAAAGTAAGTATACTACATGTCTCTGGTCTCTGTTATGGTTTGTGTGTGTGTGTGTGTGTGGGGGGGGGGCGGGGTCTCTGTTATGTTGAGACTTTCATCTTGTTTTATTATCCCAGGCCTCCAGTCGTTGCAGTTACAATTACAGTTACCATTTGTCAATATGACTCAAACCAATAGGAATGTTGTTCTTTAGTCTGCACGTAGCTTCCTTCTATAGCTAGAGGACTCCTGATCGCTCAAGGAGAGAGAGGACTCCTGATCGCTCAAGGAGAGAGAGGACTCCTGATCGCTCCAGAAGGAGAGGACTCCTGATCGCTCCAGCAGGAAGAGGACTCCTGATCGCTCCAGCAGGTAGAGGACTCCTGATCGCTTCAAGAGGGTGAGGACTCCTGATCGCTCCAGCAGGTAGAGGACTCCTGATCGCTCCAGGAAGGAGAGGACTCCTGATCGCTCCAGGAAGGAGAGGACTCATAATCGCTCCAGGAGGAACAGGACTCCTGACCGCTCCAGCAGGGGGAGGACTCCTGATCGCTCCGTGAGAGAGAGGTCACATGATCGCTCCAGGAGGGTGAGGACTCCTGAGCTCTCCAGGAGGGGGAGGACTCCTGATCGCTTCAGGAGGGTGAGGACTCCTGATCGCTCCAGGAGGGTGAGGACTCCTGATCGCTCCAGCAGGTAGAGGACTCCTGATCGCTCCAGCAGATAGAGGACTCCTGATCGCTCCAGGAGGGGGGGGACTCCTGATCGCTCCTGGAGAGAGAGGACTCCTGATAGCTCCAGCAGGTAGAGGACTCCTAATCGCTCCAGCAGGTAGAGGACTCCTGATCGCTCCAACAGGTAGAGGACTCCTGATCGCTCCAGCAGGTAGAGGACTCCTGAACGCTCCAGGAGGGGGAGGACTCCTGATCGCTCCAGGAAGGAGAGGACTCCTGATCGCTCCAGCAGGTAGGGGACTCCAGATCGCTCCAGGAGGGGGAGGACTCCTGATCGCTCCAGGAAGGAGAGGACTCCTGATCGCTCCAGGAAGGAGAGGACTCATAATCGCTCCAGGAGGAACAGGACTCCTGACCGCTCCAGCAGGGGGAGGATAATCCCCCGTGGGAGAGCCTAGCTGTCTGATAATCCCCCGTGGGAGAGCCTAGCTGTCTGATAATCCCCCGTGGGAGAGCCTAGCTGTCTGATAATCCCCCGTGGGAGAGCCTAGCTGTTTGATAATCCACCGTGGGAGAGCCTAGCTGTCTGATAATCCCCCGTGGGAGAGCCTAGCTGTTTGATAATCCACCGTGGGAGAGCCTAGCTGTCTGATAATCCACCGTGGGAGAGCCTAGCTGTCTGATAATCCACCGTGGGAGAGCCTAGCTGTTTGATAATCCCCCGTGGGAGAGCTCTCTGATAATCCCCCGTGGGAGAGCCTAGCTGTTTGATAATCCCCCGTGGGACTGCACATTTGAAGTCAGAAGTTTACCTACACCTCAGCCAAATACTTTTAAACTCCGTTTTTCACAATATCTGACATTTAATGCTAGTTTAAAACATCCCTGTTTTAGGTCAGTTAGGATCACCACTTTATTTTAAGAATGTGAAATATCAGAATAATAGTAGACAGAATGCTCTATTTAATTTGTATTTCTTTCATCACATTCCCATCTTTCATCACATTCCCAGTCGGTCAGAAGGTTACTCAATTAGTATTTGGTAGCATTGCCTTTAATTGTTTAACTTGGGTGAAATGTTTCAGGGAGCCTTCCACAAGCCCCCCACAATAAAAGGTGAATTTTGGCCCATTCCTCCTGAGAGAACTGGTGTAACTGAGTCAGGTTTGTAGGCCTCCTTGCTCGCACATGCTTTTTCAGTTCTGCCCACACATTTTCTATAGGATTGAGGTCAGGGCTTTGTGATGTCCACTCCAATACCTTGACTGTGTTGTCCTTAAGCCATTTTGCCACATCTTTGGAAGTATGCTTGGGGTCATTGTCCATTTGGAAGACCCATTTGCGACCAAGATTGAACTTCCTGACTGATGTCTTGAGATGTTGCTTCAATATATACACAATTTTCACCCCTCATTATGCCATCTATTTTGTGAAGTGCACCAGTCCCTCCTGCAGTAAAGCACCCCCACAACGTGATGATGCCACCCCCGTGCTTCACGGTTGGGATGGGTATCTTCGGCTTGCAAGCCTCCCCCTTTTTCCTCCAAACATAACGATGGTCATTATGGGCAAATAGTTATATTTATGTTTCATCAGACCAGAGGACATTTCTCCAAAAAGTACGATCTTTGTCCCCATGTGCAGTAGCAAACCATAGTCTGGCTTTTTTATGGTGGTTTTGTAGCAGTGTCATCTTCCTTGCTGAGCGGCCTTTCAGGTTATGTTGATGTAGGACTCGTTTTATTGTGGATATAGATACTTTTGTACCTGTTTCCTCCAGCATCTTCACAAGGTCCTTTGCTGTTGTTCTGGGGTTGATTTGCACTTTTCGCACCAAAGTACGTTCATCTCTAGGAGACAGAACGCGTCTCCTTCCTGAGCGGTATGACGGCTGCGTGGTCCCATGGTGTTTATACTTGCGTACTATTGTTTGTACAGATGAACGTGGTACCTTCAGGTGTTTGGAAATTGCTCCCAAGGATGAACCTGACTTGTGGAGGTCTACAATTTTCTTTTGAGGTCTTGACTGATTTCCTTTACATTTTCCTATCATTTCAAGCAAAGAGGTACTGAGTTTGAAGGTAAACCTTCAAATACATCAACAGGTGCACCTCCATTTGACTCAAATTATGTCAATTAGCCTATCAGAAGCTTCTAAAGCCATGACATAATTTTCTGGAATGTTCCAAGCTTTTTAAAGGCACAGTAAAATTAATGTATGTAAACTTCTGACCCACTGGAATTGTGATACAGTGAATTATAACTGAAATAATCTGTCTGTAAACAATTGATGGAAAAATTACTTGTGTCATGCACAAAGTAGATGTCCTAACCAACTTGCCAAAATTACAGTTTGTTAACAAGACATTTTTTGGAGTGGTTGAAAAAATGAGTTTTAATGACACCAACCTAAGTCTATGTAAACGTCAGACTTCAACTGTATATATTCACCGGTCAAAAGTTTGGACATTCCTTGTCTTGGTTATTAAATAATTGCGTCTGAGCTCCCAGAGTGTACGGCTCTCTTTTTATTTTCCAAGTGTTCTTTCACCTCTAGATTAATACCCTGTCTATCTGTCACACCTAGCACACTTGTTTGTCATGATCCTTTGTGAACACCTGAACATCTATCTCCTCTGGCAGGTGTCTTTCAGAAGTCCTCTGATTGTGTTTGAACAGGCTGCCCAATTCTTATCTTTTGTTTGGTCTTTTCACAAATATAAGATTGGATCGTTTGCAACTGTTTGGTCTTTTCACTAATATAAGATTGGATCGTTTGCTGATGAATGATGGGATACACTTCTATATGAGATTGGGATCAAAGGTCTGCGAGAGACACTTATAAACACATTTTCAGATTGACATAATTCTGAGTTATTTTAAATGGTGTCTGTTTGTGTTATCGTATAAGTGTGTGTGTGTGTGTGTGTGTGTGTGTGTGTGTGTGTATGTGGTTGGTGTGTGTGGTGTGTTTCAAGTGTGTTGTAGTGAGTAAGAAGTGCCCAGGTTTTCTATGTGCTACCCAAGGTATTTCTAGGTTGTGTAAGCAATATTAAATATGGACTGTTCATGTTTTCTACTTTCTATTGGATAAATAGCTTTGGTGGGGAAAAAAGGAATGTATTTTTCCCTGGTGGCTGAGAGTGCACATACAGTATATTGATGGAGTAGCAGCAGTAAATTATTTATCCTAAAGCGCTTGAATACTGTTTCTTTGGGTGCAGAAAACAGCGAGAATGAATCGAGAATCTGTGTGCGTGTGTGTGTCTAGGAGTGTTATGATTCCTGTAGAGGGTCACACAGAGATAGATAATTAACTCTGGTCTGGAGGACAAAGTACTCGGAATACACAAACAAACACACACACACACACACACACACACACACACACACACACACACACACACACACACACACACACACACACACACACACACACACACACACACACACACACACACACACACAGCGAATAGTCTGAGTGCTGGAGGAATGTTCTGCCTTCAGCCATTAGAGAGCTCTCTACTCCTCTGTGTATCCTGTTCTCTAGCTGTCTATCCATAGAGAACTGAGGAGAAACAACTCAAACATGAAAGGAATAAGGAGGAACCTTTGGTAACACTTAAAATCCAGAAGATATAATTTGTATAGCTTTACAACTTGTTCTAAACATGTTCGAGTTCATACGATGTCTGGCGATGAGGTATGACTACAGTGCAATGTGGGTACATTACTCCTCATGAAAAGATAAACAACTTGCTTTACTCCACCTTAAATGAATCTAGAAGGGGTTCTTTATCCTCCTATACAAATCCACTGAACCAAAATAGGACAGCACTCCGAGGAAATTAAATTAAATTTAGAAAAAACATTTTTTATTGCTGCACGGAGGTTTCGAGCACCTTCTTCAGTGTGCAAATGTGACGACCAAAGTGCCACCCCAATCTGGTTCAGTGTATTATATAGGAGGATACAACAACTGCCAGAGTGCTGCCCCAATCTGGTTCAGTGTATTATATAGGAGGATACAACAACTGCCAGAGTGCTGTCCCAATCTGGTTCAGTGTATTATATAGGAGGATACAACAACTGCCAGAGTGCTGCCCCAATCTGGTTCAGTGTATTATATAGGAGGATACAACAACTGCCAGAGTGCTGTCCCAATCTGGTTCAGTGTATTATATAGGAGGATACAACAACTTCCTCAGGACTCTTCCTCAGGACTTTTCATCAGGACTCTTCGTCAGTACTCTTCCTCAGGACTCTTCCTCAGGAATCTTCCTCACATTAGGGATTTGGTGCACTTGTTGCCTTATTAAACTACAGACTTTAAAAACATTTTTTAATGAAAGACTAATTCAGTGACTTGTTGTTTACTTACGGATGTTTCTAGCCTTTACATGAATATTCTTCTTCAAGGAGGGTTTAGATGCGATGAAACATTGACTAAGAATGATTTTACATTTGAAGACGTATGATCTTCAGTCCCAAAGCAGTTCCTTGAACCTGAAGATCATACGTCTTCAAATTTAAAATCATTCTTAGTCAATATTAGTCAAGCTCAACACTAAGTCAATGTGGGGGATCCAGATCCAAAAACTCTTAAGATGAGCACCTTTTTTTAAAATGTTGCTTAAAGTGACATACCCAAATCTAACTGCCTGTCGATCAGGACCTGAAGCAAGGATATGCATATTCTTGGTACCATTTGAAAGGAAGCACTTTGAAGTTAATTGAAACGTGAAAGGAATGTGGTAGAATATAACACAATAGATCTGGTAAAAGATAATACAAATAAATAACCAACCACTCTTTTGTAATTCTTTTTGTACCGTTATCTTTGAAATGCAAGAGAAAGGACATGATGTATTATTGTGTGCAAATTACAGATTTTCACCTTCTCTGCTTGGGGATTTGATCTTGCAACCTTTTGGTTTCTAGTCCAACGCTCTAACCACTAGGCTGCCTGCCACAACGAAAAGTTTTGGTGGTTCCAAACTTCTTCCATTTAAGAATGATGGAGGCCACTGTGTTCTTGGGGACCTTCAATGCTGCAGAAGTGTTTTGGTACCCTTCCACAGATCTGTATGGCTAGACCGTACACTGTCCTTCTCTCAGCACATATCAAAGCTGCAGGCTAAGGTTAAATCTAGACTTGGTTTCCTCTATCGTAATCACAACTCGTTCAACCCAGCTGCCAAAGTAGCCCTAATTCAGATGACCGTCCTACCCATGCTAGATTACGGAGACATAATTTATAGATCGGCAGGTAAGGGTGCTCTCGAGCGGTATTCTTTATCATTCGGCCATCAGATTTGCCACCAATGCTCCTTATAGGACACATCACTGCATTCTATACTCCTCTGTAAACTGGTCATCTCTGTATTCCTATCACAAGACCCACTGGTTGATTCTTATATAAAAACCCTCTTAGGTCTCACTATCCCCTATCTGAGATATCTACTGCAGCCTTCATCCTCCACATACAACACCCATTCTGCCAGTCACATTCTGTTAAAGGTTCCCAAAGCACACACATCACTGGGTCGCTTGTATTTTCAGTTTAAGGTTAAATAAATATAACATTGGACTTTATGCAACGGGTGGGTCTAATCCTGAATGCTGATTGGTCAATCCACTGTCTCATCAACACTGCCAGGAAATGAATAAACTTTGTCACGACTTCCGCCAGAGTCGGCTCCTCTCCTTTTTCGGGCGGCGTTCGGCGTCACCGGCTTTCTAGCCATCGCCTCTCCATTTCTCATATGTTCATTTGTTTTGTCTTGTTCCATACACACCTGGTTTTTCTTCCCCAATCAATCTGCATGTATTTAGTCCTATGTTCCTCATCGTGTCTTTGTGTGTAATTGTTTATTGTTACGTGGATTTTTGCCAGGCTGCACTTTTGTTATAGACCGTGTTTTTTGCACTAGTATGTGCTGTCGTTGTTGACCGGTATTAAAGTGCGTCTGTTTAATATAATCCACTCTCCTGCACTTGACTTCGCCTCCCATATACACGTCTAACAAACCTGATCTCCATTTTAAAAAGCATCTAGATATTATCTCCCATTTCTTTTTTAGACCAGCATTTGGTTTTCAACAGCAGAGATTTGTATAAACCGTGTTGTCTGTCTCTCCGACCTTTTCAATATCGTTTCAATATTGAATTGTGATCTCCATCGTCCCATATAGAGTGAATGGGTCCGATCGAGACAGGCAGCATATTGAGCTGGTTGTCATAGCAACATATATATGTTTTCTTCAGTTGACTAGCTAAATCAAGTGGAACATTTATTTTTAAATATTTTCGGCAGCATGACTATGGATGAATGGGAATAAGTGATGGCAAAAATAACCAGGCATGCCGATTTGGAGGATACTGCATTGAATGACCTAGAGAAAAGCTGAGAAGAAAACATAGTTAATAATTAAAACTGGGCTGTGCGTTGTTTCTAGAGCTGGCTAGCAGAGAATAAAAAAGTGGTTTGACTTCAAAACTGTCACTAAGGACAGTTACCTATCTAATAGAAGACTGAGGGTTTATTGACAGTTAACTATCTAACAGAACACAGAGGGTTTATAGACAGTTAACTATCTCGCAGAACACAGAGGGTTTATTGACAGTTAACTATCTCGCAGAACACAGAGGGTTTATTGACAGTTAACTATCTCGCAGAACACAGAGGGTTTATAGACAGTTAACTATCTAGCAGAACACAGAGGGTTTATTGACAGTTAACTATCTCGCAGAACACAGAGGGTTTATTGACAGTTAACTATCTAATATAACACAGGGTTTATTGACAGTTACCAATCTAACAGAACACAGAGGGTTTATTGACAGTTACCAATCTAACAGAACATTGAGGGTTTATTGATGGTTAACTATCTAATAGAACACAGAGGGTTTATTGACAGTTAACTATCTAATAGAACACAGAGGGTTTATAGACAGTTAACTATCTAATAGAACACAGAGGGTTTATTGACAGTTAACTATCTAATAGAACACAGAGGGTTTATTGACAGTTAACTATCTAATAGAACACAGAGGGTTTATTGACAGTTAACTATCTAATAGAACACAGAGGGTTTATTGACAGTTACCTATCTAATATAACACAGGGTTTATTGACAGTTACCAATCTAACAGAACACAGAGGGTTTATTGACAGTTACCAATCTAATAGAACACACAGGTTTTATTGACAGTTAACTATCTAGCAGAACACAGAGGGTTTATTGACAGTTACCTATCTAATATAACACAGGGTTTATTGACAGTTACCTATCTAATATAACACAGGGTTTATTGACAGTTACCAATCTAACAGAACACAGAGGGTTTATTGACAGTTACCAATCTAATAGAACACAGAGGGTTTATTGACAGTTAACTATCTAGCAGAACACAGAGGGTTTATTGACAGTTAACTATCTAATATAACACAGGGTTTATTGACAGTTACCAATCTAACAGAACACAGAGGGTTTATTGACAGTTACCAATCTAACAGAACATTGAGGGTTTATTGATGGTTAACTATCTAATAGAACACGGAGGGTTTATTGACAGTTAACTATCTAATAGAACACAGAGGGTATATAGACAGTTAACTATCTAATAGAACACAGAGGGTTTATTGACAGTTAACTATCTAATAGAACACAGAGGGTTTATTGACAGTTAACTATCTAACAAAAAACGAAACAGTCCTGTAAGGGGCAGAAAACACTAAACAGAAAATAAACACCCACACCCAAAATGGGGAAAACAGGCTACCTAAGTATGATTCTCAATCAGAGACAACAAACAACACCTGCCTCTGATTGAGAACCATACTAGGCCAAACACGTAGAAAATATAACATAGAGAAAAAGAACATAGACAACCCACCCCAACTCACGCCCTGACCAAACTAAAACAAGGACATAACAAAGGAACTAAGGTCAGAACGTGACAGCGCTCACCTCTCCCACCCCTTTTAGAACAGTAGTGGGTCTAATCAATTCAAAATGTAACATTTTTGCATTCCGCTTGTCATTAACAAAACCAGGCCAAACTAAACGGAACTCTCAGAAACCACAAGTAACTCAAGCTAGCAATAGAAAACAGTTTCAAAAAACAGATCAAAGTACATGTTAAAACCTCTTAGAACTACCCATCCCGGATCCGGTATATTTGTCATCAGCAACCACTGAAGAGATTAGCACAATCAAAAAATATTACTGGAAAATATTCATGTTCATGAAATCACAAGTGAAATATCGCGAAACACAGCTTAGCCTTTTGTTAATCACCCTGTCGTCTCAGATTTTGAAATGATGCTTTACAGCGAAAGCAATACAAGCGTTTGTGTAAGTTTATCGATAGCCTAGCATAGCATTATGTACACTTAGCATCAGGAAGCTTGGTCACGAACATCAGAAGAGCAATCGAATTAACCGTTTACTTTTGATGATCTTTGGATGTTTTCACTCACGAGACTCCCAGTTAGACAGCAAATGTTCCTTTTGTTCCATAAAGATACCTCCGTTAGATTGGTGCGTTATGCCCAGGAATCGAACGGAAATAGCGGTCACAACAACGCAGACAAAAATTCCAAATGATATCCATAATGTCGACAGAAACATGGCAAACATTTTTTATAATCAATCCTCAAGGTGTTTTTCAAATATCTATTCGATATTATATCAACCGGGACAGTTGGCTTTTCACTAGGACCGGGAGGAACCATGGCCGCCTCTCTCTTTTGCGCAAAAATCACTCAGAGCCCCCACCTGACCACTTACGTAATGTGGTCGTTCATGCTCATCCTTTAAAATAAAGGCATGAAACTATGTCTACAGGCTGTAGACACCTTAGGGGAGCCATAGAAAAATGAATCTGGTTGATATCCCTTTCAATGGGCAATATGGATGCATAGGAACACAGAGGTTTCAAAATAATAGTAACTTCCTGATTGGATTTTTCTCAGGCTTTCACCTGCAATATCAGTTCTGTTATACTCACAGACAATATTCTTACAGTTTTGGAAACTTTAGAGTGTTTTCTATCCTAAGCTGTCAATTATATGCATATTCTAGCATCTGGTCCTGAGAAATAGGCCGTTTACTCTGGGAACATTATTTTTCCAAACATGAAAATAGTGCCCCCTAGCTTCAAGAGTTAAAGGAATTTCATTCCTATATGTTCCTCAACCAATTGAATTAAAACACTCTGCCCATTTCTAAGAATTTATAAGATACGTATTTGCATAAAATGGACAGAGACCAGTCTCAAAATCAATCAATAGCGTTTATTCTCGAGAGGACTGAACATAATCACAAAGTACATCAGTTTATATATTCCACATGACGTCATGTCTTACGAAAATGTCCCTCCTCCTCCCAGACCACGACAGATCTGTTTTTCAGTTCCATTCCAAGACATACACATTGCTTATCTTCTGCTCCCATATGTTACACAATCTACTGCACACCAACCGGTTTCTCCCCACCCTGGTTGGGGACCAGACATATTTCCTGTTGTTAGTTGTTAGTTTCACTGTGGTCACGAGTTGTCTGTTGACCCTTCCTCTTTGCCTGTGTACCAACATATTCCTTAACAGACAACAAATAAGTCTGTGAGTTATAACTCTATGACTAATGTATACATTATTTAGTCAATATTGACAGAATTCCTTCAACAGTACACCTTACTGCAATACGGGGACTGAGAAGAGACAGCTGTTTTATATATATATTTTTATATTGTAATCTGCACTGTATTAAATCAAATCCAATTGTATTAGTCATATGCGCCAGGTGTTATACTCACCTTACAGTGAAATGTTTACTTACGAGCCCATTAACCAGAAATGCAGTTTACAAAAAAATACAGATAAGAATAAGAGATAAAAGTAACAAATAATTAAAGAGCAGCAGTGAAATAACAATAGCGAGACTATATACAAGGGGGGTACCGATACAGAGTCAATGTGTGGGGGCACCGGTTATTTGAGGCTCGAGGTCAGGGCAGGCTGAACAGATCTGAACTGGGAGGGCAAGAAAACAGAGAATAGGAAAAACAGGAGCAGGGGGGGAACCTGGAAGGCTTGACAAGACAAGATAAACTGCCAAGGGACAAACAGGGTACACAGGTATAAATACAATGGGGATAATGGGGCACCTGGAGGGGGGTGGAGACAAGCACAAAGAAAGGTGAAACAGATCAGGGTGGGACAATTATGTCATGTTTCATGTGGACCCCTGGAAGAGTAGCTGCTGCTTTTTGGGGTGGGATCCTGATGAACACCAAATACCAAAATACATGTAGGGTAGTCTCTTGACAGACTAGTCGACCTGTAGGTTAGTCTCTTGATAGACTAGTCGACCTGTGGGTTAGTCTCTTGACAGACTAGTCGACCTGTAGGTTAGTCTCTTGATAGACTAGTTGACCTGTAGGTTAGTCTCTTGATAGACTAGTCGACCTGTAGGTTAGTCTCTTGATAGACTATTCGACCTGTTGGTTAGTCTCTTGATAGACTATTCGACCTGTAGGTTAGTCTCTTGATAGACTAGTCAACCTGTAGGTTAGTCTCTTGATAGACTAGTCGACCTGTAGGTTAGTCTCTTGATAGACTAGTCGACCTGTAGGTTAGTCTCTTGATAGACTATTCGACCTGTAGGTTAGTCTCTTGATAGACTATTCAACCTGTAGGTTAGTCTCTTGATAGACTAGTCGACCTGTAGGTTAGTCTCTTGACAGACTAGTCGACCTGTAGGTTAGTCTCTTGATATACTAGTCGACCTGTAGGTTAGTCTCTTGATAGACTAGTCGACCTGTAGGTTAGTCTCTTGATAGACTAGTCGACCTGTAGGTTAGTCTCTTGATAGACTAGTCGACCTGTAGGTTAGTCTCTTGATAGACTAGTCGACCTGTAGGTTAGTCTCTTGATAGACTAGTCGACCTGTAGGTTAGTCTCTTGATAGACTAGTCGACCTGTAGGTTAGTCTCTTGATTGACTAGTCGGCCTGTGGGTTAGTCTCTTGACAGACTAGTCGACCTGTAGGTTAGTCTCTTGACAGACTAGTCGACCTGTAGGTTAGGTCTCTTGATAGACTAGTCGACCTGTAGGTTAGTCTCTTGATAGACTAGTCTACCTGTAGGTTAGTCTCTTGATAGACTAGTCGACCTGTAGGTCTGTCTCTTGACAGACTAGTCGACCTGTAGGTTAGTCTCTTGATAGACTAGTCAACCTGTAGGTTAGTCTCGACAGACTAGTCAACCTGTTGGTTAGTCTCTTGATAGACTAGTCGACCTGTAGGTTAGTCTCTTGACAGACTAGACTTCATGCAGGTTAGTCTCTTGACAGACTAGACATCATGCAGGTTAGTCTCTTGACAGACTAGACTTCATGCAGGTTAGTCTCTTGACAGACTAGACTTCATGCAGGTTAGTCTCTTGACAGACTAGACTTCATGCAGGTTAGTCTCTTGACAGACTAGACTTCATGTAGGTTAGTCTCTTGATAGACTAGTTGACCTGTAGGTTAGTCTCTTGACAGACTAGACTTCATGTAGGTTAGTCTCTTGATAGACTAGTCGACCTGTAGGTTAGTCTCTTGACAGACTAGACTTCATGCAGGTTAGTCTCTTGACAGACTAGACTTCCTGTAGGTTAGTCTCTCTCACTCTGCTGTCATCTCATCCAGCTCCTGGTACTGCAAGTGTGATAGTACAGCCCAAACACACAGCACTGTGCAATAAAGCAGCCCCCAATATGCATTCCGTGCTATGCTATCTTCTCTCGGTTTTCTCTGCATAGCATAGTACAGCCTGAACAGACAACACTGAGCAACAGCACCGAACATGTTGTCACAGTCAGTACGACTCAAAATACATAACACAGTGCATAGCAAACAACCCCCCTTTCTCTGCTCTCTGTTGTCTCTCTTCTCAGTTCATTGACGGTGCCAAACCAAACCAAATCAAACCAGACCAGGGATATATTGGAAAGAAGAAAGGAACGGTGGAGAGCGGACTGGACTGTAATAATGTCCTAAAAATAAAGAAGATAATAAGAGGAATGACAGTGAGGGGTCTTCTGCTCTTCCTTATGGCTGTGATTCTGTTCTTCATCCTCTGTGTTTCATGGCAAGCTATAGGTGATCATTTCCTCTGTCTGACATCTTCCTACGGTATTATGACAGTATAGCCTCTTTCATTTTTTGTAGTGACTTGTTAACACTATTGTTAAGTCTTCTATTAATAACTATTATAGGTTAGTCTGTACATAGGAGAGGAAAATGAACATATTCAGGGGTAGCCTAGTGGTTAGAGTGTTGGACTAGTAACCGGAAGGTTGCAAGTTCAAACCCCTGAGCCGACAAGGTACAAATCTGTCGTTCTGCCCTTACACACTGTTCCTAGGCCATCATTGAAAATGAGAATTTGTTCTTAACTGACTTGTTAAAGTTTAGTTTTTTCTGTGCTGTGTGACCCCCAAGGCCAAAAAGTAAAGGTCTGCCTATGCCAACCCGATACGTAGGTCAATGACTTTGTTAGATAAGACTATCCGGAAAATAGATAGTAAATAGAAGGTCCAGTAATTATATAATTTGTTAAATATTTAACTAAACATTCTAATTTAAGTGTATTTAAGGGTCCTTGCACAGATAATTTTTTTTCACAAACCTAATTCCACACCTAAGTGGTAAGCAACTAATAAACTGTAGACGTTGGAAGTCCAGGTATAGAATGAAGGGTGTTGTAGCTTTGCTGGTGTTTCTGTGCAGCACCCTGACTGCGGCTATGGTGACAACTCCAGAAAACGAAGACAAAAACTGCCCGTCTGGCATGTGTGACATGCTGAGGAAGATTGAAGTCATGGAAAACCGGCTTGCAGCTGCAGAGCGCCAGGTGGAGACACTGAACGCTAAAGCAGGTAGATACTTTCTTCACCGTTTTAACCTTTTCTGGGAAGGGAACACCTGCCCTACAGCCAGTGAAAGTGCAGGGCTCCAAATTCATAATTAAAATTCCTCAAACATACAAGTATTATACACCATTTTAAAGATACACTTCTTGTTAATCCAACCACAGTGTCCGATTTCAAAAAAGGTTTAACGGCGAAATGTTAGGACAGCGCCTAGTTGCTTACCACCTAGTTGCTTACCACTTAGTTGCTTACCACTTAGGTGTGGAATTAGGTTTGTGAAAATGTTTTATCTGTGCATGGGCCCTTAAATACACTTAAATTTGAATGTTTAGGAAACGTCAGAATGTTTTCAATCTAAATCTACTAATTATATCAATATCCTAACTTCTGGGCCTGAGTAACAGGCAGTTTACTCTGGACACGCTTTTCATCCAAACTTACCAATGCTGCCCCCTATCCTAACATGGGCTTACTGAATTAATCAACTGCTGAGTCCTATAGTTGTAACACATGTCATTTTGTGTCTGACAGAAACGAAGGTGGCATTCTCAGCTGGATTTGGGGGTACTGGATACTATGGACCTTTCAATGTTGAAAAAACGCTTGTCTACGAAAAGGTCTTAACCAACCTTGGCAACGCTTACAACCCGGCAACAGGTTAAGTCATCGTGCTCATATTAAACTATTATGTCTTCTTCTTCTTCTTCTTCTTCTTCTTTTTAATTTATGATCAACATCTTCCCATATTAAATAGTATGCTTTTTTCATCCAGGCATCTTCACAGCACCAGTGGCAGGAGTCTATCAGTTTAGCGTCTATCACCATTCAGGACCAGGTCGCCGCTCAGACTCCTTGCTGTTCAAGAACAAAGAACAAATCGCATTTATTTCTGCTATGAACAAGGACGGCTCCTACAACGGATCTAATGGTATCATACTGCAGCTGGAGGAGGGAGATGTGGTATATGTTGTTTTGAAGGATAATTCATGGATCTGGGACCATATGAGTAATGTTGGTGCCATTGGATGGTGCCACTTCAACGGCATTTTGCTGTTTGCTCAATAAACCTCAGTGGAATATGTACATACTGTTGCGGAATATTTTACCCTAATCAATTCCATTTAATGGTTTTCTGCATAAATCATACTGTTTTTTTGCTTCTAACATACTGAACGTTTATCATTGGCAGCTGATAGTAACAGTTAAACAACATTTTGACGTGTCACATTTCAACAGCTTCAATGGATTTCTGCTATTCACTCAGTGTTTGTTTGTTCCTAAACGATGCGGTGTCTCTTTCCATCGGCCTGTCGCAGCACACAAGGTAGAGATGATCCAAGTAGGACCAAGGACAAAAGAAGGTCACACTTACAGATAGTTCCATCTAAATGTAGTTCTGTGTTCAATCTGAAGCCTTACAGATAGTTCAATCTAAATGTAGTTCTGTGTTCAATCTGAAGCCTTACAGATAGTTCAATCTAAATGTAGTTCTGTGTTCAATCTGAAGCCTTACAGATAGTTCAATCTAAATGTAGTTCTGTGTTCAATCTGAAGCCTTACAGATAGTTCAATCTAAATGTAGTTCTGTGTTCAATCTGAAGCCTTACAGATAGTTCAATCTAAATGTAGTTCTGTGTTCAATCTGAAGCCTTACAGATAGTTCAATCTAAATGTAGTTCTGTGTTCAATCTGAAACTTTACGGATAGTCTGATCTAAATGTAGTTCTGTGTTCAATCTGAAGCCTTACAGATAGTTCAATCTAAATGTAGTTCTGTGTTCAATCTGAAGCCTTACAGATAGTTCAATCTAAATGTAGTTCTGTGTTCAATCTGAAACTTTACGGATAGTCTGATCTAAATGTAGGTCTGTAATCAATCTGGATCGCTGAAGCGTTACGTATTGCACAATAGAAACAGTTTGCAACACAACACCAACCAAACCCCTCTCTGTCCTCTCTGTACCAGGTCTAGGAAAGGCCCCATGTTGTCTGTCTCCTCCCCCACAGTCCTGTCTCTACCAGGCCTAGGAAAGGCCCCATGTTGTCTGTCTCCTCCCCCACAGTCCTGTCTCTACCAGGCCTAGGATAGGCCCCATGTTGTCTGTCTCCTCCCCCACAGTCCTGTCTCTACCAGGCCTAGGATAGGCCCCATGTTGTCTGTCTCCTCCCCCACAGTCCTGTCTCTACCAGGCCTAGGATAGGCCCCATGTTGTCTGTCTCCTCCCCCACAGTCCTGTCTCTACCAGGCCTAGGAAAGGCCCCATGTTGTCTGTCTCCTCCCCCACAGTCCTGTCTCTACCAGGCCTAGGATAGGCCCCATGTTGTCTGTCTCCTCCCCCACAGTCCTGTCTCTACCAGGCCTAGGATAGGCCCCATGTTGTCTGTCTCCTCCCCCACAGTCCTGTCTCTACCAGGCCTAGGATAGGCCCCATGTTGTCTGTCTCCTCCCCCACAGTCCTGTCTCTACCAGGCCTAGGATAGGCCCCATGTTGTCTGTCTCCTCCCCCACAGTCCTGTCTCTACCAGGCCTAGGATAGGCCCCATGTTGTCTGTCTCCTCCCCCACAGTCCTGTCTCTACCAGGCCTAGGAAAGGCCCCATGTTGTCTGTCTCCTCCCCCACAGTCCTGTCTCTACCAGGCCTAGGATAGGCCCCATGTTGTCTGTCTCCTCCCCCACAGTCCTCTATTAATAACTATTATAGGTTAGTCTGTGTATAGGATTAAAAACACATATTCAGGGGTAACCTGGTGCGGCAGGGTAGCCTAGTGGTTAGAGCGTTGGACTAGTAACCTGGAAGGTTTCAAGTTCAAACCCCGGAGCTGACAAGGTACAAATCTGTTGTTCTGCCCCTGAACAGGCAGTTTACCCACTGTTCCTAGGCTGTCATTAAAAATAAGATTTTGTTCTTAACTGACTTGCCTAGTTAAATAAAGATAAAATAAAAACCTCACCAAAACAGACACTTAATGAAAGATCCATCTTTTGTTATTAAACCTGCAGATAAAGGGGGTTCCTTGGTTGTTTTAGACTATGACAAATACAAAGAAGAGATTCAGAGACACAGAACGTTTCTATAGAAAACTGAGTGTCGATCCCACATCTGTATCTAATCTAATCTAATCTAATCTAATCTGGAACAAGCCCTATTATACAACCTCTAAACCTGAATATAAATACCGTTGCTGTAAATGTGCCATACGTCCATGCCTTGTACATTTATCCCGGAATTACACCTAAAACACAACAAGGCAAATATCCAGGCAGACCAGTGGTTGCAGGAATAGACTAGAGCCATTGTCAACATTTTTGTAGAATCTTTTACTAAATCTCATGTGCAAGCATTGCCATCATATGTAAAAGACTCTATAGACTTCAATAAACAAGATCTCACCAATAATGGGTTTAATTAACAGAAGACTGTAATTTGGTCACATTAGATGTCGAGGGTCAATATACCAGCATTCCCCATACGGGGTAGCTGGTAGCCCTAGTTCACTACCCACCAATAAACTTTTTTAGAGAGCTGGCTCAATAAGTTTTGACATACAACTATTTTAGGTTTGATGATGAATATTACCTCCAAACGAATGGAACATCGATGGGCTCCACATTCACTCCAAGCTATGCTAACCTTTATGTGGGTCATTTTGAAAAACATTTTGTTAATAACAATGAAACCCGAAAATAAATTGTTGATTAAAATCCTGAAGTGGTTTCGATATATTGACGTCCTGCAGAGGAACGGAAGAAGAGCTGTCAGACATTATGGCACTACTCAACGACATTGACCCCAATCTCAAATTCACTATTGAATGTGACAGTCAACGTGTTCAAGACCTCGATATGTGGATTGAGAAATCAAATGGAACCCTGTTTACAACTCTGTGTAGAAAATAAAACGGACAGAAATACTCTATTACTGAGTGACAGCTTCCACCCTGAGCCATTAAAAAGAGGACTTCCTAGAAGCCAGTTTTTCAGACTGTGCCGTATATGCCACTCCACAGAGGATTATCTAGAAACAGCAGCGGAGATGCGCAGTAGGTTTCTAAGAAGAGGCTATTAGCCACAACATGTGGATGAAGCTCTTCATTTGGCATTGGGGAAAAACACGAGATGCTGCAAAATCAGACCCGCTAAAGCTAAAGAACAATTCGTAATGTCCACAACCACATACACTTTTAACTCACGCGAAGTGGGAGATGCTGTCAAGACACACTTTCATCATCGGACCCAGCTTTGCCGGCTGGATTTAAGAACCCACCACTTATTGTGTACAGGAGAGGTCGCAATATATGCGACAAATTGGTCCATGACAGCTGCCAGCCACGAAAGAAAATGAGCTTTTCATGCCCTCTTCCAGATGGTAGCTATAAATGCAGAGGATGCGTACAGTGCAACAATATGTTGACATGTGAATATTTCTGCCACCCACATACAAGAAAACGGTTCCAAATAAATGACATTATTACGTGTTCCAACAGCCATGTTATTTACATGATTAAAATTCTTAATTAATTCTCTCAAACAGTGAATTAGTGAACCTAAAAGTTTAATCGAGAAAAACTGACATTTGTAGGACATTTTAATGACAAAAAAAACAGGACATTTCTACCTTTTAGATTTTGTGGCATAGAGAAGAGAAAGTGTAAGGAACGATGCTGGAGAAGAGAAGCAGGTACGAGGAGATGAACATTTAATGTGGAACAGACAAACGAACAGGACAGGAACAACGTCAGAACCAGGTAACAAAATGACAAACAACAACTAATCCTGAAGCAGGGAACATAGCTTGGGAAACAGACAGATATAGGGGAGATATACTGTAGGGGAGGAAATAAACACAAGTCCAGGTGAGTGCAATGAATCGCTGGCACGCGTAACGAGGGAACAGGAGTGTGTAATGCTGGGGAGACTGGCTCCTTCGAGCGCCAGGGAGGAAGACCAGGCGTGACAGAAAGTCAAGATATCAGACAGGGGAGGTGATATAAATAAAACTATGAGCAAAAGATGTCTGGGATTTTCACCCTCCAGACATTATTGCCTAAAGGTCTTATTAATGATGAAATGCCCATGCGTGTTAAGTTATAAATGTGAACATGAACTAATGCCACCACTACTCTGACATTTTTGTCTTGCACTGTTACCCAATGATTTATGAAAACTCACTTGATAGGTCGATTTCCTCATTGTAGTTTTACAGATGTGTTTAATAAGTTTAATGTACACACTTCACTAGAATACTTATGAAATGCACATTGTACCGGTACTCCCCTGTATATAGCTATTGTGTTTTATGGCTGCTCTTTAATTATGTTATTCTTATCTCATTTTTTTTTCTTGGTATTTTTCTTAAAACTGCTTTGTTGGTTAAGGGCTTGTAAGTAAGCATTTCACAGGTAATACCTGTTGTATTCGGCGCATGTGACAAATACGATTTGATTTGTTATGTTGGCAACACTTATTTCCCCTTGACTGCAACCCCATTCTCGAGTGTTCTGGTTTATTTTTTTCTATCTCCTCCCAAACAGTACAGTCATCTTTCTGTCATCTGAATCCCTGGGCCTAGGATAGCACAAACACACAAAGCTATGTGAAGTAAAGCAGCACCAAACAAACCCCTCGTTCTCTGTTGTCTCTCCATTGACCAGATGCACTAGCATAGCCCAAACAGGCAGCACTATGCAGCACCAAACCTGTTATCCCAGGCGGTGTAGCCCAAACAGGCAGCACTATGCAGCACCAAACCTGTTATCCCAGGCGGTATAACACACAGCGTCCTATAAAACTGTCTAACAGCAGCTCCAACCAACCTCCTCATTCTCTGCTAAATGATAAATATGTTCTATCTTCTCTCGCCGTTGACCTTGTCAGAAAACCAAACCCTGTTTAGAGGGCTCAGGGTTTATAAATCCACTGAAACCAAATCGTGTTTAGAGTGGACAAGCCTTTATAGATCCACTGAAACCAAACCCTGTTTAGAGTGGACTAGCCTCTATAGATCCACTGAAACCAAATCCTGTTTAGAGGGCTCAAGGTTTACAGATCCACTGAAACCATATCCCGTTTATAGTGGACAGGTCTTTATAGATCCACTGCAGAAATAGCCACACAGGTGAAAGGAGAGAGGGACAAAGGGGAAGGAAAGGAGGAGAGGAAGAGAGCAATACCTATACTACCCTATTCCTCCTCCTCCTCCTCTCCAAAACAAAGTAGTGATAGTGGTGAGGAAGATGAGAGTTTTACGTCAGGTGGGTTTCATAACCACATCTTTATAGCAATTCAATAATTATGAGATTGGAGACAGGAATTAGTTCAATCATTTTACATAGAACTTGATCATCTCAACACACACAAAATGGCTCAACACCAATACATCACTGGGATTCTCTGCCTCTGACCCTGCCTCTCCCATGCCGTCGCTAGGAAGCATTATGTCTTGGCATGCTTTTTGTTTGTTTGTTGCTATCCTTGAGTGGGTTGAGTCTGACGTGATCTCTCTGTTCAGTTTTGCACCCCCTCGGGCGGTGGGGTAGATCTTCGTGGGCTATACTCAAATCAAATCAAATGTATTTGTCACATACACATGGTTAGCAGATGTTAATGCGAGTGTAGCGAAATGCTTGTGCTTCTAGTTCCGACAATGCAGTAATAACGAACAAGTAATCTAACTAACAATTCCAAAAAGAACTACTGTCTTATACACAATGTAAGGGGATAAAGAATATGTACATAAGGATATATGAATGAGTGATGGTACAGAGCAGCATAGGCAAGATACAGTAGATGATATCGAGTACAGTATATACATATGAGATGAGTATGTAAACCAAGTGGCATAGTTAAAGTGGCTAGTGATACATGTATTACATAAGGATGCAGTCGATGATATAGAGTACAGTATCTACGTATGCATATGAGATGAATAATGTAGGGTAAGTAACATTATATAAGGTAGCATTGTTTAAAGTGGCTAGTGATATATTTACATCATTTCCCATCAATTCCCATGATTAAAGTGGCTGGAGTAGAGTCAGTGGCATTGACAGTGTGTTGGCAGTAGCCACTCAATGTTAGTGGTGGCTGTTTAACAGTCTGATGGCCTTGAGATAAAAGCTGTTTTTCAGTCTCTCGGTCCCAGCTTTGATGCACCTGTACTGACCTCGCCTTCTGGATGACAGCGGGGTGAACAGGCAGTGGCTCGGGTGGTTGATGTCCTTGATGATCTTTATGGCCTTCCTGTAGCATCGGGTGGTGTAGGTGTCCTGGAGGGCAGGTAGTTTGCCCCCGGTGATGCGTTGTGCAGACCTCACTACCCTCTGGAGAGCCTTACGGTTGAGGGCGGTGCAGTTGCCATACCAGGCGGTGATACAGCCCGCCAGGATGCTCTCGATTGTGCATCTGTAGAAGTTTGTGAGTGCTTTTGGTGACAAGCCGAATTTCTTCAGCCTCCTGAGGTTGAAGAGGCGCTGCTGCGCCTTCCTCACGATGCTGTCTGTGTGAGTGGACCAATTCAGTTTGTCTGTGATGTGTATGCCGAGGAACTTAAAACTTGCTACCCTCGGCCTTGTCCTAAAGTGTCCCACGACCCCCCCGTCTCAGTCTCCAGTATCTTTGCTGCAATAGTCTGTGCCGGGGGGCTAGTCTCTGTGTCTCTCTGTGTCTGTGTCTCTCTGTGTCTCTCTGTGTCTCTCTCTCTCTATCTCTCTCTCTCTTGCTCTGGTGTTGGAAGTGCTGTTGAAGGGCCAGTAGGAGGCACTCTTTCCTCTGGTCTAAAAAAATACCCCAATGCCCCAGGGCAGTGATTGGGGACACTGCCCTGTGTAGGGTGCCGTCTTTCGGATGGGATGTTAAACGGGTGTCCTGACTCTCTGAGGTCATTAAAGCTCGCATGGCACTTATCGTAAGAGTAGGGGTATTAACCCTGGTGTCCTGACTAAATTCCCAAGCTGTTCCTCATACCATCACAGTCATCTAATCATCCCCAGCTTCCAATTGGCTCATTCATCCCCCTCTTCTCCCCTGTAACTATTCCCCAGGTCATTGCTGTACATGAGAATGTGTTCTCAGTCAACATCACTGGTTAAATGAAATTCCAAATGGTAGATGACAGTACCTGAAGAGTTGTGTGTTATGATGAAGGTCAGCAGCTCCTTTGACATTTTATCCATGTGTCTCTGCAAGTAGGCTTGGCAGAGGTTGATTTTGCTGAACTTTTGACCCCTCTCCCCTGTTGTAGTAATACTCCTCAGTGGACAACACCGGGTTAACTTTAAAGTCTCCACATATCCTGATTCCACCATCCCCCTTAAGGACTGGTACGATGGGTGTAGCCCATTCACTCACTGCTGACCGGCTCCAGGACATTGTTCTTGACTTGACTCACCAAGTCAGCCTGGACTTTTGGTCTGATAGCATAAGGTGCTTTTAGAAAACTTTGGTTTGCTGTCTGGCTTAATGCTAAGCTTCGCTGAATTGTCTTTCATGATACCGAGCTCTCCATTAAAATGCTTCTCCATGTTTATTTAAGATGGCAGGTAGGCTTGTGTCTCCATGTGTCATTATACCTACTGATGTCCAGTCCAGTGTGATTTTCTCAGTTTGTCCATTTAACTGAACACTGACCTCAGTGATGCCTCTCACGGCAACATATTCACCTGTCTAAGTCTTTAACACGATGTGAGTTGGCTGAAGTGGAAGGTATTTCAGTGTCTTTTTGTAGAATGTCTGAGACAGTCTTTTGTATAAGCACAGGTGACCCTCTAGCAAGGTCAGAGACATAATAGCCGTGCGGTAGCACAGAAACAGTCAGTATTCAGTGTGACTTCATCGTCTGATGAGTCACTCACCTCTGTGCTCTCCTGCTCAACAGTGTGAGCAGGTTCTCTTTCTTGTTTCTGCAAAAATGTCCCACCACGTCCTTCCACCAGGATGTAGAAGCCTGATGTCCCACCATGTCCTTCCACCAGGATGTAGAGGCCTGATGTCCCACCATGTCCTTCCACCGGGGTATAGAAGCCTGATGTCCCACCATGTCCTTCCACCAGGATGTAGAAGCCTGATGTCCCACCATGTCCTTCCACCAGGATGTAGAAGCCTGATGTCTCACCACGTCCTTCCACCGGGGTATAGAGGCCTGATGTCCCACCATGTCCTTCCACCAGCATGTAGAAGCCTGATGTCCCACCACGTCCTTCCACCAGGGTGTAGAAACCTGATGTCCCACCATGTCCTTCCACCAGGATGTAGAAGCCTGATGTCCCACCATGTCCTTCCACCAGGATGTAGAAGCCTGATGTCTCACCATGTCCTTCCACCAGGGTGTAGAAGCCTGATGTCCCACCATGTCCTTCCACCAGGATGTAGAAGCCTGATGTCCCACCATGTCATTCCACCAGGATGTAGAAGCCTGATGTCCCACCATGTCCTTCCACCAGGATGTAGAAGCCTGATGTCCCACCATGTCCTTCCACCAGGATGTAGAAGCCTGATGTCCCACCATGTCCTTCCACCAGGATGTAGAAGCCTGATGTCCCACCATGTCCTTCCACCAGGGTATAGAAGCCTGATGTCCCACCACGTCCTTCCACCAGGATGTAGAAGCCTGATGTCCCACCATGTCCTTCCACCAGGATGTAGAAGCCTGATGTCCCACCATGTCCTTCCACCAGGATGAAGAAGCCTGATGTCCCACCATGTCCTTCCACCAGGATGTAGAAGCCTGATGTCCCACCATGTCCTTCCACCAGCATGTAGAAGCCTGATGTCCCACCATGTCCTTCCACCAGGATGTAGAAGCCTGATGTCCCACCATGTCCTTCCACCAGGGTGTAGAAGCCTGATGTCTCACCATGTCCTTCCACCGGGGAATAGAAGCCTGATGTCTCACAAGGTCCTTCCACCAGGATATAGAAGCCTGATGTCTCACCACGTCCTTCCACCAGGGTATAGAAGCCTGATGTCCCACCATGTCCTTCCACCAGGATGTAGAATCCTGATGTCTCACCACGTCCTTCCACCGGGGAAAAGAAGCCTGATGTCTCACCATGTCCTTCCACCAGGATGTAGAAGCCTGATGTCCCACCATGTCCTTCCACCAGGATGTAGAAGCCTGATGTCCCACAACGTCCTTCCACCAGGATGTAGAAGCCTGATGTCTCACCACGTCCTTCCACCAGCATGTAGAAGCCTGATGTCTCACCATGTCCTTCCACCAGTATGTAGAAGCCTGATGTCCCACCATGTCCTTCCACCGGGGTATAGAAGCCTGATGTCCCACCATGTCCTTCCACCGGGGTATAGAAGCCTGATGTCCCACCATGTCCTTCCACCAGGATGTAGAAGCCTGATGTCTCACCATGTCCTTCCACCAGGATGTAGAAGCCTGATGTCCCACCATGTCCTTCCACCGGGGTATAAAAGCCTGATGTCCCACCATGTCCTTCCACCAGGATGTAGAAGCCTGATGTCCCACCATGTCCTTCCACCAGGATGTAGAAGCCTGATGTCTCACCACGTCCTTCCACCGGGGTATAGAGGCCTGATGTCCCACCATGTCCTTCCACCAGCATGTAGAAGCCTGATGTCCCACCACGTCCTTCCACCAGGGTGTAGAAACCTGATGTCCCACCATGTCCTTCCACCAGGATGTAGAAGCCTGATGTCCCACCATGTCCTTCCACCAGGGTGTAGAAGCCTGATGTCCCACCATGTCCTTCCACCAGGATGTAGAAGCCTGATGTCCCACCATGTCCTTCCACCAGGATGTAGAAGCCTGATGTCCCACCATGTCCTTCCACCAGGATGTAGAAGCCTGATGTCCCACCATGTCCTTCCACCAGGATGTAGAAGCCTGATGTCCCACCATGTCCTTAAACCACCAGGATGTAGAAGCCTGATGTCCCACCATGTCCTTCCACCAGGGTATAGAAGCCTGATGTCCCACCACGTCCTTCCACCAGGATGTAGAAGCCTGATGTCCCACCATGTCCTTCCACCAGGATGTAGAAGCCTGATGTCGCACCATGTCCTTCCACCAGGATGTAGAAGCCTGATGTCCCACCATGTCCTTCCACCAGGATGTAGAAGCCTGATGTCCCACCATGTCCTTCCACCAGCATGTAGAAGCCTGATGTCCCACCATGTCCTTCCACCAGCATGTAGAAGCCTGATGTCTCACCATGTCCTTCCACCAGGATGTAGAAGCCTGATGTCCCACCATGTCCTTCCACCAGGATGTAGAATCCTGATGTCCCACTACGTCCTTCCACCGGGGTATAGAAGCCTGATGTCCCACCACGTCCTTCCACCGGGGTATAGAAGCCTGATGTCCCACCATGTCCTTCCACCAGGATGTAGAAGCCTGATGTCCCACCATGTCCTTCCACCAGGATGTAGAAGCCTGATGTCCCACCATGTCCTTCCACCAGGATGTAGAAGCCTGATGTCCCACCATGTCCTTCCACCAGGATGTAGAAGCCTGATGTCCCACCATGTCCTTCCACCAGCATGTAGAAGCCTGATGTCCCACCATGTCCTTCCACCAGGATGTAGAAGCCTGATGTCCCACCATGTCCTTCCACCAGGATGTATAAGCCTGATGTCCCACCATGTCCTTCCACCAGGATGTAGAAGCCTGATGTCCCACCATGTCCTTCCACCAGGATGTAGAAGCCTGATGTCCCACCATGTCCTTCCACCAGGATGTAGAAGCCTGATGTCCCACCATGTCCTTCCACCAGGATGTAGAAACCTGATGTCCCACCACGTCCTTCCACCAGGATGTAGAAGCCTGATGTCCCACCATGTCCTTCCACCAGGGTGTAGAAGCCTGATGTCTCACCATGTCCTTCCACCGGGGAATAGAAGCCTGATGTCTCACAAGGTCCTTCCACCAGGATATAGAAGCCTGATGTCTCACCACGTCCTTCCACCAGGGTATAGAAGCCTGATGTCCCACCATGTCCTTCCACCAGGATGTAGAATCCTGATGTCTCACCACGTCCTTCCACCGGGGAATAGAAGCCTGATGTCTCACCACGTCCTTCCACCGGGGTATAGAAGCCTGATGTCCCACCATCTCCTTCCACCAGGATGTAGAAGCCTGATGTCCCACCATGTCCTTCCACCAGGATGTAGAAGCCTGATGTCCCACCATGTCCTTCCACCAGGATGTAGAAGCCTGATGTCCCACCATGTCCTTCCACCAGGATGTAGAAGCCTGATGTCCCACCATGTCCTTCCACCAGCATGTAGAAGCCTGATGTCCCACCATGTCCTTCCACCAGGATGTAGAAGCCTGATGTCCCACCATGTCCTTCCACCAGGATGTAGAAGCCTGATGTCCCACCATGTCCTTCCACCAGGATGTAGAAGCCTGATGTCCCACCATGTCCTTCCACCAGCATGTAGAAGCCTGATGTCCCACCATGTCCTTCCACCAGCATGTAGAAGCCTGATGTCTCACCATGTCCTTCTACCAGGATGTAGAAGCCTGATGTCCCACCATGTCCTTCCACCAGGATGTAGAAGCCTGATGTCCCACCATGTCCTTCCACCAGGATGTAGAAGCCTGATGTCCCACCATGTCCTTCCACCAGGATGTAGAAGCCTGATGTCCCACCATGTCCTTCCACCAGGATGTAGAAGCCTGATGTCCCACCATGTCCTTCCACCAGGATGTAGAAGCCTGATGTCCCACCATGTCCTTCCACCAGGATGTAGAAGCCTGATGTCCCACCATGTCCTTCCACCAGGATGTAGAATCCTGATGTCTCACCACGTCCTTCCACCGGGGAATAGAAGCCTGATGTCTCACCATGTCCTTCCACCAGGATGTAGAAGCCTGATGTCCCACCATGTCCTTCCACCAGGATGTATAAGCCTGATGTCCCACCACGTCCTTCCACCAGGATGTAGAAGCCTGATGTCTCACCACGTCCTTCCACCAGCATGTAGAAGCCTGATGTCTCACCATGTCCTTCCACCAGTATGTAGAAGCCTGATGTCCCACCATGTCCTTCCACCGGGGTATAGAAGCCTGATGTCCCACCATGTCCTTCCACCAGGATGTAGAAGCCTGATGTCTCACCATGTCCTTCCACCAGGATGTAGAAGCCTGATGTCCCACCATGTCCTTCCACCGGGGTATAGAAGCCTGATGTCCCACCATGTCTTTCCACCAGGATGTAGAAGCCTGATGTCCCACCATGTCCTTCCACCAGGATGTAGAAGCCTGATGTCTCACCACGTCCTTCCACCGGGGTATAGAGGCCTGATGTCCCACCATGTCCTTCCACCAGCATGTAGAAGCCTGATGTCCCACCACGTCCTTCCACCAGGGTGTAGAAACCTGATGTCCCACCATGTCCTTCCACCAGGATGTAGAAGCCTGATGTCCCACCATGTCCTTCCACCAGGATGTAGAAGCCTGATGTCTCACCATGTCCTTCCACCAGGGTGTAGAAGCCTGATGTCCCACCATGTCCTTCCACCAGGATGTAGAAGCCTGATGTCCCACCATGTCCTTCCACCAGGATGTAGAAGCCTGATGTCCCACCATGTCCTTCCACCAGGATGTAGAAGCCTGATGTCCCACCATGTCCTTCCACCAGGATGTAGAAGCATGATGTCCCACCATGTCCTTCCACCAGGATGTAGAAGCCTGATGTCCCACCATGTCCTTCCACCAGGGTATAGAAGCCTGATGTCCCACCACGTCCTTCCACCAGGATGTAGAAGCCTGATGTCCCACCATGTCCTTCCACCAGGATGTAGAAGCCTGATGTCCCACCATGTCCTTCCACCAGGATGTAGAAGCCTGATGTCCCACCATGTCCTTCCACCAGGATGTAGAAGCCTGATGTCCCACCATGTCCTTCCACCAGCATGTAGAAGCCTGATGTCCCACCATGTCCTTCCACCAGCATGTAGAAGCCTGATGTCTCACCATGTCCTTCCACCAGGATGTAGAAGCCTGATGTCCCACCATGTCCTTCCACCAGGATGTAGAAGCCTGATGTCCCACCATGTCCTTCCACCAGGATGTAGAAGCCTGATGTCCCACCATGTCCTTCCACCAGGATGTAGAATCCTGATGTCCCACCACGTCCTTCCACCGGGGTATAGAAGCCCGATGTCCCACCATGTCCTTCCACCAGGATGTAGAAGCCTGATGTCCCACCATGTCCTTCCACCAGGATGTAGAAGCCTGATGTCCCACCATGTCCTTCCATCAGGATGTAGAAGCCTGATGTCCCACCATGTCCTTCCACCAGGATGTAGAAGCCTGATGTCCCACCATGTCCTTCCACCAGGATGTAGAAGCCTGATGTCCCACCATGTCCTTCCACCAGCATGTAGAAGCCTGATGTCCCACCATGTCCTTCCACCAGGATGTAGAAGTCTGATGTCCCACCATGTCCTTCCACCAGGATGTATAAGCCTGATGTCCCACCATGTCCTTCCACCAGGATGTAGAAGCCTGATGTCCCACCATGTCCTTCCACCAGGATGTAGAAGCCTGATGTCCCACCATGTCCTTCCACCAGGATGTAGAAGCCTGATGTCCCACCATGTCCTTCCACCAGGATGTAGAAACCTGATGTCCCACCACGTCCTTCCACCAGGATGTAGAAGCCTGATGTCCCACCATGTCCGTCCACCAGGGTGTAGAAGCCTGATGTCTCACCATGTCCTTCCACCAGGATATAGAAGCCTGATGTCTCACCACGTCCTTCCACCAGGGTATAGAAGCCTGATGTCCCACCATGTCCTTCCACCAGGATGTAGAATCCTGATGTCTCACTACGTCCTTCCACCGGGGAATAGAAGCCTGATGTCTCACCACGTCCTTCCACCGGGGTATAGAAGCCTGATGTCCCACCATGTCCTTCCACCAGGATGTAGAAGCCTGATGTCTCACCATGTCCTTCCACCAGGATGTAGAAGCCTGATGTCCCACCATGTCCTTCCAACAGGATGTAGAAGCCTGATGTCTCACCACGTCCTTCCACCGGGGAATAGAAGCCTGTCTCACCACGTCCTTCCACCGGGGTATAGGAGCCTGATGTCCCACCATGTCCTTCCACCAGGATGTAGAAGCCTGATGTCCCACCATGTCCTTCCACCAGCATGTAGAAGCCTGATGTCCCACCATGTCCTTCCACCAGCATGTAGAAGCCTGATGTCTCACCATGTCCTTCTACCAGGATGTAGAAGCCTGATGTCCCACCATGTCCTTCCACCAGGATGTAGAAGCCTGATGTCCCACCATGTCCTTCCACCAGGATGTAGAAGCCTGATGTCCCACCATGTCCTTCCACCAGGATGTAGAAGCCTGATGTCCCACCATGTCCTTCCACCAGGATGTAGAAGCCTGATGTCCCACCATGTCCTTCCACCAGGATGTAGAAGCCTGATGTCCCACCATGTCCTTCCACCAGGATGTAGAAGCCTGATGTCCCACCATGTCCTTCCACCAGGATGTAGAAGCCTGATGTCCCACCATGTCCTTCCACCAGGATATAGAAACCTGATGTCCCACCACGTCCTTCCACCAGGATGTAGAAGCCTGATGTCCCACCATGTCCTTCCACCAGGATGTAGAATCCTGATGTCTCACCACGTCCTTCCACCGGGGAATAGAAGCCTGATGTCTCACCATGTCCTTCCACCAGGATGTAGAAGCCTGATGTCCCACCATGTCCTTCCACCAGGATGTATAAGCCTGATGTCCCACCACGTCCTTCCACCAGGATGTAGAAGCCTGATGTCTCACCACGTCCTTCCACCAGCATGTAGAAGCCTGATGTCTCACCATGTCCTTCCACCAGTATGTAGAAGCCTGATGTCCCACCATGTCCTTCCACCGGGGTATAGAAGCCTGATGTCCCACCATGTCCTTCCACCGGGGTATAGAAGCCTGATGTCCCACCATGTCCTTCCACCAGGATGTAGAAGCCTGATGTCTCACCATGTCCTTCCACCAGGATGTAGAAGCCTGATGTCCCACCATGTCCTTCCACCGGGGTATAGAAGCCTGATGTCCCACCATGTCCTTCCACCAGGATGTAGAAGCCTGATGTCCCACCATGTCCTTCCACCAGGATGTAGAAGCCTGATGTCTCACCACGTCCTTCCACCGGGGTATAGAGGCCTGATGTCCCACCATGTCCTTCCACCAGCATGTAGAAGCCTGATGTCCCACCACGTCCTTCCACCAGGGTGTAGAAACCTGATGTCCCACCATGTCCTTCCACCAGGATGTAGAAGCCTGATGTCCCACCATGTCCTTCCACCAGGATGTAGAAGCCTGATGTCTCACCATGTCCTTCCACCAGGGTGTAGAAGCCTGATGTCCCACCATGTCCTTCCACCAGGATGTAGAAGCCTGATGTCCCACCATGTCCTTCCACCAGGATGTAGAAGCCTGATGTCCCACCATGTCCTTCCACCAGGATGTAGAAGCCTGATGTCCCACCATGTCCTTCCACCAGGATGTAGAAGCCTGATGTCCCACCATGTCCTTCCACCAGGATGTAGAAGCCTGATGTCCCACCATGTCCTTCCACCAGGATGTAGAAGCCTGATGTCCCACCATGTCCTTCCACCAGGGTATAGAAGCCTGATGTCCCACCACGTCCTTCCACCAGGATGTAGAAGCCTGATGTCCCACCATGTCCTTCCACCAGGATGTAGAAGCCTGATGTCCCACCATGTCCTTCCACCAGGATGTAGAAGCCTGATGTCCCACCATGTCCTTCCACCAGGATGTAGAAGCCTGATGTCCCACCATGTCCTTCCACCAGCATGTAGAAGCCTGATGTCCCACCATGTCCTTCCACCAGCATGTAGAAGCCTGATGTCTCACCATGTCCTTCCACCAGGATGTAGAAGCCTGATGTCCCACCATGTCCTTCCACCAGGATGTAGAAGCCTGATGTCCCACCATGTCCTTCCACCAGGATGTAGAAGCCTGATGTCCCACCATGTCCTTCCACCAGGATGTAGAATCCTGATGTCCCACCACGTCCTTCCACCGGGGTATAGAAGCCTGATGTCCCACCATGTCCTTCCACCAGGATGTAGAAGCCTGATGTCCCACCATGTCCTTCCACCAGGATGTAGAAGCCTGATGTCCCACCATGTCCTTCCACCAGGATGTAGAAGCCTGATGTCCCACCATGTCCTTCCACCAGGATGTAGAAGCCTGATGTCCCACCATGTCCTTCCACCAGGATGTAGAAGCCTGATGTCCCACCATGTCCTTCCACCAGCATGTAGAAGCCTGATGTCCCACCATGTCCTTCCACCAGGATGTAGAAGCCTGATGTCCCACCATGTCCTTCCACCAGGATGTATAAGCCTGATGTCCCACCATGTCCTTCCACCAGGATGTAGAAGCCTGATGTCCCACCATGTCCTTCCACCAGGATGTAGAAGCCTGATGTCCCACCATGTCCTTCCACCAGGATGTAGAAGCCTGATGTCCCACCATGTCCTTCCACCAGGATGTAGAAACCTGATGTCCCACCACGTCCTTCCACCAGGATGTAGAAGCCTGATGTCCCACCATGTCCTTCCACCAGGGTGTAGAAGCCTGATGTCTCACCATGTCCTTCCACCGGGGAATAGAAGCCTGATGTCTCACAAGGTCCTTCCACCAGGATATAGAAGCCTGATGTCTCACCACGTCCTTCCACCAGGGTATAGAAGCCTGATGTCCCACCATGTCCTTCCACCAGGATGTAGAATCCTGATGTCTCACTACGTCCTTCCACCGGGGAATAGAAGCCTGATGTCTCACCACGTCCTTCCACCGGGGTATAGAAGCCTGATGTCCCACCATGTCCTTCCACCAGGATGTAGAAGCCTGATGTCTCACCATGTCCTTCCACCAGGATGTAGAAGCCTGATGTCCCACCATGTCCTTCCAACAGGATGTAGAAGCCTGATGTCTCACCACATCCTTCCACCGGGGTATAGAAGCCTGATGTCCCACCACGTCCTTCCCACCGGGGTATAGAAGCCTGATGTCTCACCATGTCCTTCCACCAGGATGTAGAAGCCTGATGTCCCACCATGTCCTTCCACCAGGATGTAGAAGCCTGATGTCCCACCATGTCCTTCCACCAGGATGTAGAAGCCTGATGTCCCACCATGTCCTTCCACCAGGATGTAGAAACCTGATGTCCCACCACGTCCTTCCACCAGGATGTAGAAGCCTGATGTCCCACCATGTCCTTCCACCAGGGTGTAGAAGCCTGATGTCTCACCATGTCCTTCCACCGGGGAATAGAAGCCTGATGTCTCACAACGTCCTTCCACCAGGATATAGAAGCCTGATGTCTCACCACGTCCTTCCACCAGGGTATAGAAGCCTGATGTCCCACCATGTCCTTCAACCAGGGTGTAGAAGCCTGATGTCTCACCATGTCCTTCCACCAGGATATAGAAGCCTGATGTCTCACCACGTCCTTCCACCAGGGTATAGAAGCCTGATGTCCCACCATGTCCTTCCACCAGGATGTAGAATCCTGATGTCTCACTACGTCCTTCCACCGGGGAATAGAAGCCTGATGTCTCACCACGTCCTTCCACCGGGGTATAGAAGCCTGATGTCCCACCATGTCCTTCCACCAGGATGTAGAAGCCTGATGTCTCACCATGTCCTTCCACCAGGATGTAGAAGCCTGATGTCCCACCATGTCCTTCCAACAGGATGTAGAAGCCTGATGTCTCACCACATCCTTCCACCGGGGTATAGAAGCCTGATGTCCCACCACGTCCTTCCCACCGGGGTATAGAAGCCTGATGTCTCACCATGTCCTTCCACCAGGATGTAGAAGCCTGATGTCCCACCATGTCCTTCCACCAGGATGTAGAAGCCTGATGTCCCACCATGTCCTTCCACCAGGATGTAGAAGCCTGATGTCCCACCATGTCCTTCCACCAGGATGTAGAAACCTGATGTCCCACCACGTCCTTCCACCAGGATGTAGAAGCCTGATGTCCCACCATGTCCTTCCACCAGGGTGTAGAAGCCTGATGTCTCACCATGTCCTTCCACCGGGGAATAGAAGCCTGATGTCTCACCACGTCCTTCCACCAGGGTATAGAAGCCTGATGTCCCACCATGTCCTTCCACCAGGATGTAGAAGCCTGATGTCTCAACCATGTCCTTCCACCAGGATGTAGAATCCTGATGTCTCACCACGTCCTTCCACCGGGGAATAGAAGCCTGTCTCACCACGTCCTTCCACCGGGGTATAGGAGCCTGATGTCCCACCATGTCCTTCCACCAGGATGTAGAAGCCTGATGTCCCACCATGTCCTTCCACCAGCATGTAGAAGCCTGATGTCCCACCATGTCCTTCCACCAGCATGTAGAAGCCTGATGTCTCACCATGTCCTTCTACCAGGATGTAGAAGCCTGATGTCCCACCATGTCCTTCCACCAGGATGTAGAAGCCTGATGTCCCACCATGTCCTTCCACCAGGATGTAGAAGCCTGATGTCCCACCATGTCCTTCCACCAGGATGTAGAAGCCTGATGTCCCACCATGTCCTTCCACCAGGATGTAGAAGCCTGATGTCCCACCATGTCCTTCCACCAGGATGTAGAAGCCTGATGTCCCACCATGTCCTTCCACCAGGATGTAGAAGCCTGATGTCCCACCATGTCCTTCCACCAGGATGTAGAAGCCTGATGTCCCACCACGTCCTTCCACCAGGATATAGAAACCTGATGTCCCACCACGTCCTTCCACCAGGATGTAGAAGCCTGATGTCCCACCATGTCCTTCCACCAGGATGTAGAATCCTGATGTCTCACCACGTCCTTCCACCGGGGAATAGAAGCCTGATGTCTCACCATGTCCTTAAACCAGGATGTAGAAGCCTGATGTCCCACCATGTCCTTCCACCAGGATGTATAAGCCTGATGTCCCACCACGTCCTTCCACCAGGATGTAGAAGCCTGATGTCTCACCACGTCCTTCCACCAGCATGTAGAAGCCTGATGTCTCACCATGTCCTTCCACCAGTATGTAGAAGCCTGATGTCCCACCATGTCCTTCCACCGGGGTATAGAAGCCTGATGTCCCACCATGTCCTTCCACCGGGGTATAGAAGCCTGATGTCCCACCATGTCCTTCCACCAGGATGTAGAAGCCTGATGTCTCACCATGTCCTTCCACCAGGATGTAGAAGCCTGATGTCCCACCATGTCCTTCCACCGGGGTATAGAAGCCTGATGTCCCACCATGTCCTTCCACCAGGATGGAGAAGCCTGATGTCCCACCATGTCCTTCCACCAGGATGTAGAAGCCTGATGTCTCACCACATCCTTCCACCGGGGTATAGAGGCCTGATGTCCCACCATGTCCTTCCACCAGCATGTAGAAGCCTGATGTCCCACCACGTCCTTCCACCAGGGTGTAGAAACCTGATGTCCCACCATGTCCTTCCACCAGGATGTAGAAGCCTGATGTCCCACCATGTCCTTCCACCAGGATGTAGAAGCCTGATGTCTCACCATGTCCTTCCACCAGGGTGTAGAAGCCTGATGTCCCACCATGTCCTTCCACCAGGATGTAGAAGCCTGATGTCCCACCATGTCCTTCCACCAGGATGTAGAAGCCTGATGTCCCACCATGTCCTTCCACCAGGATGTAGAAGCCTGATGTCCCACCATGTCCTTCCACCAGGATGTAGAAGCCTGATGTCCCACCATGTCCTTCCACCAGGATGTAGAAGCCTGATGTCCCACCATGTCCTTCCACCAGGGTATAGAAGCCTGATGTCCCACCACGTCCTTCCACCAGGATGTAGAAGCCTGATGTCCCACCATGTCCTTCCACCAGGATGTAGAAGCCTGATGTCCCACCATGTCCTTCCACCAGGATGTAGAAGCCTGATGTCCCACCATGTCCTTCCACCAGGATGTAGAAGCCTGATGTCCCACCATGTCCTTCCACCAGCATGTAGAAGCCTGATGTCCCACCATGTCCTTCCACCAGCATGTAGAAGCCTGATGTCTCACCATGTCCTTCCACCAGGATGTAGAAGCCTGATGTCCCACCATGTCCTTCCACCAGGATGTAGAAGCCTGATGTCCCACCATGTCCTTCCACCAGGATGTAGAAGCCTGATGTCCCACCATGTCCTTCCACCTGGATGTAGAATCCTGATGTCCCACCACGTCCTTCCACCGGGGTATAGAAGCCTGATGTCCCACCATGTCCTTCCACCAGGATGTAGAAGCCTGATGTCCCACCATGTCCTTCCACCAGGATGTAGAAGCCTGATGTCCCACCATGTCCTTCCACCAGGATGTAGAAGCCTGATGTCCCACCATGTCCTTCCACCAGGATGTAGAAGCCTGATGTCCCACCATGTCCTTCCACCAGGATGTAGAAGCCTGATGTCCCACCATGTCCTTCCACCAGCATGTAGAAGCCTGATGTCCCACCATGTCCTTCCACCAGGATGTAGAAGCCTGATGTCCCACCATGTCCTTCCACCAGGATGTATAAGCCTGATGTCCCACCATGTCCTTCCACCAGGATGTAGAAGCCTGATGTCCCACCATGTCCTTCCACCAGGATGTAGAAGCCTGATGTCCCACCATGTCCTTCCACCAGGATGTAGAAGCCTGATGTCCCACCATGTCCTTCCACCAGGATGTAGAAACCTGATGTCCCACCACGTCCTTCCACCAGGATGTAGAAGCCTGATGTCCCACCATGTCCTTCCACCAGGGTGTAGAAGCCTGATGTCTCACCATGTCCTTCCACCGGGGAATAGAAGCCTGATGTCTCACAAGGTCCTTCCACCAGGATATAGAAGCCTGATGTCTCACCACGTCCTTCCACCAGGGTATAGAAGCCTGATGTCCCACCATGTCCTTCCACCAGGATGTAGAATCCTGATGTCTCACTACGTCCTTCCACCGGGGAATAGAAGCCTGATGTCTCACCACGTCCTTCCACCGGGGTATAGAAGCCTGATGTCCCACCATGTCCTTCCACCAGGATGTAGAAGCCTGATGTCTCACCATGTCCTTCCACCAGGATGTAGAAGCCTGATGTCCCACCATGTCCTTCCAACAGGATGTAGAAGCCTGATGTCTCACCACATCCTTCCACCGGGGTATAGAAGCCTGATGTCCCACCACGTCCTTCCCACCGGGGTATAGAAGCCTGATGTCCCACCATGTCCTTCCACCAGGATGTAGAAGCCTGATGTCTCACCATGTCCTTCCACCAGGATGTAGAAGCCTGATGTCCCACCATGTCCTTCCACCAGGATGTAGAAGCCTGATGTCTCACCACATCCTTCCACCGGGGCATAGAAGCCTGATGTCCCACCACGTCCTTCCACCGGGGTATAGAAGCCTGATGTCTCACCATGTCCTTCCACCAGGATGTAGAAGCCTGATGTCTCACCACGTCCTTCCACCAGCATGTAGAAGCCTGATGTCCCACCATGTCCTTCCACCAGGATATAGAAGCCTGATGTCTCACCACGTCCTTCCACCGGGGTATAGAAGCCTGATGTCCTACCATGTCCTTCCACCAGGATGTAGAAGCCTGATGTCCCACCATGTCCTTCCACCAGGATGTAGAAGCCTGATGTCCCACCATGTCCTTCCACCGGGGAATAGAAGCCTGATGTCCCACCATGTCCTTCCACCAGGATGTAGAAGCCTGATGTCCCACCATGTCCTTCCACCAGGATGTAGAAGCCTGATGTCCCACCATGTCCTTCCACCAGGATGTAGAAGCCTGATGTCCCACCATGTCCTTCCACCAGGATGTAGAAGCCTGATGTCTCACCACGTCATTCCACCAGCATGTAGAAGCCTGATGTCCCACCATGTCCTTCCACCGGGGTTTAGAAGCCTGATGTCCCACCATGTCCTTCAACCAGGATGTAGAAGCCTGATGTCTCACCATGTCCTTCCACCGGGGTATAGAGGCCTGATGTCTCACCATGTCCTTCCACCAGGATGTAGAAGCCTGATGTCTCACCACGTCATTCCACCAGCATGTAGAAGCCTGATGTCCCACCATGTCCTTCCACCGCGGTTTAGAAGCCTGATGTCCCACCATGTCCTTCAACCAGGATGTAGAAGCCTGATGTCTCACCACGTCCTTCCACCGGGGTATAGAAGCCTGATGTCTCACCATGTCCTTCCACCAGGATGTAGAAGCCTGATGTCCCACCATGTCCTTCCACCAGGATGTAGAAGCCTGATGTCCCACCACGTCCTTCCACCAGCATGTAGAAGCCTGATGTCCCACCATGTCCTTCCACCAGGATGTAGAAGCCTGATGTCTCACCACGTCATTCCTCCAGCATGTAGAAGCCTGATGTCCCACCATGTCCTTCCACCGGGGTTTAGAAGCCTGATGTCCCACCATGTCCTTCCACCAGGATGTAGAAGCCTGATGTCTCACCATGTCATTCCACCAGGATGTAGAAGCCTGATGT
Organism: Oncorhynchus kisutch; assembly: GCF_002021735.2. Classification (NCBI taxonomy): domain Eukaryota; kingdom Metazoa; phylum Chordata; class Actinopteri; order Salmoniformes; family Salmonidae; genus Oncorhynchus; species Oncorhynchus kisutch. Next base: position 4,260,298 of record NC_034174.2, read on the forward strand.
CCCGGAGGCACTTGACTTGATTTCCCAGTTTCTGATTGTCAGTTGCAACTCTGTGCACTTTTCCCGATGAACTCCACATGCTGAACCTCTCTAGCAGATAGTTCCATGGACAAGCTGACGTCAGTGGCCTTTACAGTGGCCTTTGCCATGGTCAGATTGCTTTCATTCAATCGTCTCTTTTTGTGTAGCTTCACTCTGTAGCCCACATACTAGTCTGTCTCTAATGGTGTCATTTAGAACAGTATTAAACTCACAATGCTCGGATAGTTCCCTTACTGATTCTCCCTCTTCCTGACTTCTTCTGTTGAACCTAAACCTTTCAGCAATAACTAGGGGGTTTCGGTGAAAAGTGTCCTTTTCAGTATTTCCACAATAGTCTTTATTACCTGGCCTGTCTGGCTGTAGCAGAAAGCAAATTAAGTAACTTACATGAATTTGGGCCCAATTACACAAAGAAATGTAGGCACTATTTATTTTCTGCTCATCAATGTCATTTGGCAAGAACAAAATATTCGAACCGTTCTGTGTATGAGCTCCACTTGCTCAATACTTTCATCTAACTGTCCGATGTTTCCAACAGTTCCTGACATTTTTAGTTTCTCAAAAGGCTCCTGATTGTTATTCACTTTAATACTGTCCTCAAGCACGGAAACGTTCTGTTCTGCCACAGCAATGTTTTTTTCTCAGTCACGTGATCTTCATTCACTTTAGTCACTGTCGTTTCATCCTTAAGCTCATTTCCTAATTCCAAAGTTGTTCTTCGCGGTTGAATAAAAGTCATTTTTCCTTTACACACTCTATACTCCTCCCTTTTTAATCACGCCATTTTCCCGCTCTGGCGACTGTCTCAAATCCTTTTCTGCCTGCCATGACGATGCTAACGCTCTCTCTTAGCTAGCTCGATTAATTGCCTCTGCTCTGGTGCTTCTACACCTGCATTGCTTGCTGTTTGGGGTTTTAGGCTGGGTTTCTATACAGCACTTTGAGATATCAGCTGATGTACGAAGGGCTATATAAATAAATTTGATTTGATTTGATTTGATTTGAATACACTGTGCTAACATAAAACTTATTACCATTATCAACATCAACTTATTACCATTATTAACATCAACTTAAACTGTACAACGGAAAATAACAGTTTTAAACTTGTAACAACTTCTTCCGGGACAGAAGAGTTCCTGTAGGTTCAGACTTACTCGTCACAAATCTTTTGTTTTGTCTCGTATAACAAATTCAATGATGATGAGACTGGGACGGCGGACAAGGACGGGGAGGGACAGGAAATAGTTGAAACATTTACTTAGAAAGTGATCATCTCAACACACACAACTCCCATGAAAAAAACATAATTATCCCCTCCCTCCAATCTCGTCTCCTCCTCATCCTTGCTCCTTCCTACCGCAGGGCAGTGAGGACTATGCTGGTGTATATTTATAGGGGGAACAAGGAGAGACTTGTTCCTCATCCTTGCTCCCCCTATAGGGTAGCGAGGGCTAAAATAGTGACCTGAGTTCTTCCCTCCATCCATCCGTCCTCCCTCTCTCCTCTTCCGGACAGCAGCCTGTGTGTATTTATAGGGGAACCTGCGCCACCCTGCCTGGGCAGGCCAATAGATAGGTCAGCAGGAACTAATCTTGACATGACCTGTCCACACCAGACACCAGGCAGGAAGCAGGACATCCTGTACCAACCCCCCAGGCAGTACACTACCTCAGAGACACATAGACAATATCAAGGAGAACCAGAGACAACACTAAACCTCAGAGACACATAGACAATATCAAGGAGAACCAGAGACAACACTAAACCTCAGAGACACAGAGACAATATCAAGGAGAACCAGAGACAACACTAAACCTCAGAGATACAGAGACAATATCAAGGAGAACCAGAGACAACCCTAAACCTCAGAGACACATAGACAATATCAAGGAGAACCAGAGACAACCCTAAACCTCAGAGACACAGAGACAATATCAAAGAGGAGGACCATCCAGGACAATTTCATGGATAAGGGGGATGGTGAAGACCAAGTGAAGTTTAGGAGACTATTATTGGTAGCCCTTTGGTAGCACATTCCTAAATAACAGGGCTCTCCTTTTCTCTTTACACATTACTAAACAACAGGGCTCTCCTTTTCTATTTACACATTACTAAACAACAGGGCTCTCCTTTTCTCTTTACGAATTACTAAACAACAGGGCTCTCCTTTTCTCTTTACACATTACTAAACAACAGGGCTCTCCTTTTCTCTTTACACATTACTAAACAACAGGGCTCTCCTTTTCTCTTTACACATTACTAAACAACAGGGCTCTCCTTTTCTCTTTACACATTACTAAACAACAGGGCTCTCCTTTTCTCTTTACATATTACTATACAACAGGGCTCTCCTTTTCACCTTTACACATTACTAAACAACAGGGCTCTCCTTTTCTCTTTACACATTACTAAACAACAGGGCTCTCCTTTTCCCTTTACACATTACTAAACAACAGGGCTCTCCTTTTCCCTTTACACATTACTAAACAACAGGGCTCTCCTTTTCCCTTTACACATTACTAAACAACAGGGCTCTCCTTTTCCCTTTACACATTACTAAACAACAGGGCTCTCCTTTTCCCTTTACACATTACTAAACAGGGCTCTCCTTTTCCCTTTACACATTACTAAACAACAGGGCTCTCCTTTTCACTTTACACATTACTAAACAACAGGGCTCTCCTTTTCCCTTTACACATTACTAAACAGGGCTATCCTTTTCTCTTTACACATTCTGATACAACAGGGCTCTCCTTTTCCCTTTACACATTACTAAAAAACAGGGCTCTCCTTTTCTCTTTACACATTACTAAAAAACAGGGCTCTCCTTTTCGCTCCAACCCCAGGGGGCTCTCAACCCCTTTTTCCTGGGGAGCTGCCCTTTTCGACTTCAACCCCAGGGGGCTCTCAACCCCCTTTTCCTGGGGAGCTGCTCTTTTCGACTTCAACCCCAGGAGGCTCTCAAACCCTTTTTCCTGGGGAGCTGCCCTTTTCGACTTCAACCCCAGTTGAAAATAACCTAATTTAAATTATCAACAAGCAGATTTTTACAATCAGGTTTGCTAGATTAGGGGGTCGGAGCGAAAAACCGTACAGGAGGGTAGCTCTCCAAAAACAGGGTTGGAGTAGCCTAGCATAAAAGGTCATAGATACTTACAAAAATGTTATAAAGCATTATAACTGCCGTTTTATAGATCTGTCTGATCTTGATTATTATTGATTGTTGTCCAGTCATGTGATCAAGTGCTGCAAGGAAAGACCTAGTTAAGCTGCAGCTGGTCCCAGAACAGAGTGGCACGTCTTGCTCTTCATAGTAATCAGAGGGCTGATATTAATACTGTGCACACCAGTCTCTCTTGGCTAAGAGTTATTTTTCATAAGAAACATTAATTTTGGGGGGGAAATTCCAAATGTTTTGCATAGTCAACTTACACACAGCACCGACACACACACCCTTATTACCCCACCAGACATGCCACCAGTGGGCTTTTCACAGTCCCCACGTCCAGAACAAATTCAAGGAGACGTACAGTATTATACAGAACCATGAGTGCATGGAACTCCCTTCCATCTTATATACAGTATTATACAGAACCATGAGTGCATGGAACTCCCTTCCATCTTATCGAGCTCAAGTGAACAGCAGACCTGAAAAAACAGATAAAGCAACACATCACGGCACAGCGCCTCTCCTCCATGTGACCTACTGGTTGTGTGTATGTACTGACGTGTGACCTACTGGTTGCGTGTATGTACTGACGTGTGACCTACTGGTTGTGTGTATGTACTGACGTGTGAGCTACTGGTTGTGTGTGTGTACTGACGTGTGAGCTACTGGTTGTGTGTATGTACTGACGTGTGAGCTACTGGTTGTGTGTATGTACTGACGTGTGAGCTACTGGTTGTGTGTATGTACTGACGTGTGAGCTACTGGTTGTGTGTATGTACTGACGTGTGACCTACTGGTTGTGTGTGTGTACTGACGTGTGAGCTACTGGTTGTGTGTATGTACTGACGTGTGAGCTACTGGTTGTGTGTGTGTACTGACGTGTGAGCTACTGGTTGTGTGTGTGTACTGACGTGTGAGCTACTGGTTGTGTGTATGTACTGACGTGTGACCTACTGGTTGTGTGTATGTACTGACGTGTGTGTAACTGATAGATACACGTTACTGTTTTAAAACGTGTACAAATTGTAAAGTAATTTGTCTGTAATGTCTTTTTTCGTTACGTGTCAGACGTCAGGAAGATGTCAACGTTGTCGTCGACTAACGGGGATCCTAATGAATCAAATAAAATAGTCGACTTCCAAGACAATTTCAAGGATCGGGGTGAAGGTGACCACCAAGTGGACTTTGATTTTAGATTAAAGTCCAACCACTAATTCAATTCTACTTTTATTTATTTTTCCTAGTCAGTTTACTATGCCCCAGTATTTGGTGCTGTTTCCTGCTGTTATTGTGAGTGCATTGTGATGTTCTGAATGGGATCTGTCATGTCTGTTTTAGCAGCTTGCGATAAAACTGTTTTTCTTTTTACAGAATGCCTTTTGTTGTGATTTTAATGTAACTACATTCAGAAGAACACAATCTGCAGACAACACTCTACGGCTCTGTCCCAAATTGCACCCTGTATATTTTTTCATAGGCTGGTTCATGTTCTTGAATTGTTTTAATTCTGTAATGTATTGATTGTTGCTGCCTTCTTGGTCAGGTCTCCCTTGACAAAGAGACTCTGGGTCTCAATGGGCTTTTCCTTTTTAAATAAAGGTTTAAGAAATAAATTCAATAAATCTTTTCCTGCTTTTGACTCTGGTCCAAAGTAGTGCACTATGTAGGGAACACGTGCTAAACTCATTTCACGGAGGGGCCGGTGGTGTCGGATGGTTTTTGCTCCGTCCTTGAAATGATTCAATCAGGTCAGTAATTAGTAAGGTACTCCGCCTCATCTGGTTGTCTAGGTCTTAATTGAAATGGAAAAAAAAAAAAAAACCTGCAGACACTAGTTCCTCCAAGGAATGAGTCTGACACCCCTGATATATTGAAACCCAATAAAATGTCCTTTCTCCTGCAGTGTGAACTTGTTTACTTCCCTTCATTGGTCTAAAAGAAAAGGACTGCACTTGGTATGAGAAATATGGTGAACTCCCTCTTGTTCCATTACACCAATCCAATGATGTTTAAATGTGTGCGGAGGAGAACACTTTGACAGAACGAACAGATTACTGGGATGTAGGGAGTGTGAATGAGAGATGAGAGATCTCCATCTATTGGCCAGATGTAGCAGGCTCTATAATAACATGACCGAAGTGGTCACTCCCTTCATACCTTCGCATTCAGTGTGTTTTCAGAAGGAGGTGAGGAGAGAGGAAGCGAGGAATCAAAGAAAAATCTATTGTGATCTCCCGACATTGTTGTACAAACATCTCATGGTGAAGCTACACCACCTAGTGGTGAAACGGAGGTGGTGCAGCTTGAGATTGTAAAATGCTACAGTATGCCCTGAGATATTATGGTAAATTGCATAGATTTAGTTGATAATAAAATACAATTACATTAGAAGGACATTATACATTAATTGAAGGGGGTAAATATTTTATTACACTTGAGAAATCCAGTCTGTTTGTGCTAACATTCCACTATTCATGATAAAACAGCACAAGAAGTGGAATGTTAGCACAAAACATGTTCTGGATTTCAGGCTAGTTCACTATTCTCATGAAATGAAAAGACTATGATCAGCTCACTACTGGGTATTTTTGACTGAAAACAAATGCAGGAATACTTGTTCTTGAGTTGTCCTTAACCACAGATCTAGAATCAGATGGAATCAGATGACCTTTCCCCCCTGCCAATCGTTAACCTCAACCATAAGGGGATGAGAATATATCTGACCCTGGGTTAGCTGTTAGGGGGCAAGTCTACCTACTCCTAGATGCAGAGTGAAAGGAAGACCTACCGACCTGACTCAGCCAGCCCTACTTTGTTTTAGTCTGGTAGCTTTCTCCAACAATCATGGTTTGACCAATTCGACTTCAGATTTGGATGTTTCTCCAAAAGTCAAATTCCTTAATTCCTCAAACCTTCACATTTCTATGTGTTTTAAACAGCCTGGGTTGCTCTCCTGCTGCGTTATTACAAAACATTTTTATTAGATAATTTTGTTTTTTAGCCTATCTGGCATTAGTGAGTAAATCTAAGCTTTAGGTTTGGGCCCAGTAGTGTAAAAAGCTAATAGCCCTTGGGAATGATTAAGAGTAGGGTCGACTGACAAAGTAATAGATGGTAATGAAAGTACGTTTAAAACATAGCTGTAGTAAAGAAGAAGAAAAGAGGTGAAAATGTTTCCAGGCTGATCCAATTCTCACAGGAAAATGTTTCCAGGCTGATCCAACTCCTACAGGAAAATGTTTCCAGGCTGATCCAACTCCTACAGGAAAATGTTTCCAGGCTGATCCAACTCCTACAGTAAAATGTTTCTAAGCTTATCCAATTCTTACAGGTGCATAAATTGTTCTAATGTGGTGACATTTGGAATAACAAACAGTTTTGCCAGAGTTATTATCAGGGAAACTGAATGACTGAGCAGCAGGCTTAGGATATATAATATTTAATGGCACAGTAGGACATGAGTCAGGCTAGAGGCCAAGAGACAGAGAAACTGGGAATAGACAGACGCTGACAGGACAAATGCTGGTAAGCTTGACAAACAAGGCAAATTGGCACAGACAGACAGAAAACACAGGTATAAATACCCAGAGGATAAGTGGGGAAGATGGGCGACACCTGGAGGGGGTGGAGACAAGCACAAGGACAGGTGAAACAGACCAGGTGACAAAATCCAACAAAAGGACTTACCAAGAAGAACCTCCAAAAGGACGAATTCCAGGAAACGTTTTAAAATCTCTTCAGGATCCACCCCCTTTTTTTCAATTTTCACCTAAAATGACATACCGATATCTTACTGCCCGTAGCTCAGGCCCTAAAGCAAGGATATGCATATTCTTGATACCATTTGAAAGGAAACACTTTGAAGTTGATGGGAATGTGAAAGTAATGTAGGAGAATATAACACAATAGATCTGGTAAAAGATAACACAAAGAAAAAAAACACGTTTTTTTGTATTCATTTCTTTATTATCTTGCAAGAGAGAGGACACAATGCACTATTCCAGGTTAGGCACACTAGATCTTGGCCACTAGATGGCGGCAGTGTACGCGCAAAGTGTTAGACTGAACCATTGCATATCTGTTCAAAATGTTGTATCAAGACTGCCCAAATGTGCCTAATTGGTTTATTAATACATGTTCATGTTTATAACTGTGCACCCTCCTCAAACAATAGCATGGTATTATTTCACTGTAATAGCTACTGTAAATTGGACAGTGCAGCTAGATTAACAAGAATTTAAGCTTTCTGCAATTTCAGATATGTCTATGTCCTGGGAAATGTTCTTGTTACTTACAACCTCATGCTAATCGCATTAGCCTACGTTAACTCAACCGTGGGGAGGTGGGAAGACACTGATCCTGTAGAGGTTTAAAGTGAGCCCAATAACACAATTAATCTCTGTCTTTGTATTGAGTGTTCCAATAATAATGTCTCTGTTAAATCTTTTAGTCCAAATTAGTCCTTTAGGAAGAACATCTCGGTTAAATCCTTTTGTTTGATTTTTGTTATTGTTGTCGAGTACCTCTCCTACTTGTCTTTGTTTGCTGTAGCTCGGAGGCCATCTTAACTGTGGATACGAATCGCTGTTGATCTTATGGGGATCTCTGTTCAAACTATGTTTCTAACATTTATTGAGAACACTGTCCTGCTGTTACGTTATTCATGTGAGACAGACTTCTGTGGGTCCCCCCCCCCCAGTATTACAAATGAAGCGTAGCCAGTTCAGAAGGGAAACCTGAGTGTGGTAGCATCAGCTGAGTGCATGATCAGATATTCTACTAATTGTATACACACTCTAATTACATACGGTCTGTTTAGTTGACAAGTCTACAAACGCTTCCTCAATGTCACATGCTCGTATGCACTGGTGTCTCTTGCTTCCGTGTCGCTGTAACTAGCGGTTACACTTGTTATGTTCTGAACAAACAGAGTAAAAAACTCAAAATGAACGACGACAAAAAAAGAAAAAAAAGCTCAAACCAAGTTTCTTCAACCCACTGGATGGTTTAGCTGCGAACACAACCAGTCGGTCACACGTCAGTACATACACCCACTGGATGGTTTAGCTGCGAACACAACCAGTCGGTCACACGTCAGTACATACACCCACTGGATGGTTTAGCTGCGAACACAACCAGTCGGTCACACGTCAGTACATACACCCACTGGATGGTTTAGCTGCGAACACAACCAGTCGGTCACACGTCAGTACATACACCCACTGGATGGTTTAGCTGCGAACACAACCAGTCGGTCACACGTCAGTACATACACCCACTGGATGGTTTAGCTGCGAACACAACCTACAGTTCACACAAGCAGATATGTATACACCCAAACGAGTCATCTCCTTGCTTGTCTAAGATAAATCAAAAATATAATTTTCTGTTTCTAGGAAGTAATTCAGTATGCTCCTCTTACTGGTGTTGTCATGGCTCTGCCTAAGTCTAGAGCCCTTATGGGCGTGGAACTGTGTGTACTGTACAATTCTGTACTTGAGACTGAAATGTAGTTAGATGGTCTTCGGGTTGGGGCTCTATGGCCCCCCATTCCCAGAGGCTTCTTCTCTCTTCAACTGTTGACCTTATCTCGAGTTCCACATCCCTGCTGGTCATAGTTTTTCAGCAGCCGGCCTGCTTTATCAGGAACTGAAACAAGACTGTTACTCTTTACCTCCTTCCATAGGAATATGGAATATTCATCGGCATCAGCATGTTTGAATAGAATATGAACTTTCTGATATTCCCCTTGTCTCACTCAGTAACTTTCCATACAGAGTTCCTATTCACTCTTAATTGACCTCTTTGGGCTAGGGGGCAGTATTTTCACATCAGACAATAATGTCTGTGAGTATAACAGAACTGATTTGGCAGGCAAGACCCCGAGCACAATCCATACAGGGGAAAAAATGTTTGAGCTCAATGAATTTTCCATTAGTTTTCTATGGCAATCCCTTTTTAATAGAAATATGATTGCAATTCCTATGGCTTCCACTAGATGTCAACAGTCTTTTGAAATTGGTTGATGTTTTTCCCTTTGAGAAATGAAGAAGTAGCCCTGTTCTCTCCATGTGTTACACAAAGGGATTCAAATCTTTTGGAGCGTGTGAACTGGAACGTGCTTCGCGCTGTTTTCGTACGGTATTGAGCATAGCATTTCACGTCTTAAATTTGATCGATTATTTATGTTTTAGGTTTTCATTAGGAAAGTTGTTTGAAATGTTTGGACCAAGTTTACAGGTAACTTATTAGATACTTTGTAGTCATGTTGGAACCGGTGTATTTCTGAATCAAACTCGCCAAATAAATTGACATTTTGGGGATATAAAGACGGAGTTTATCAAACAAAAGGACAATTTGTGATGTTTACGGGACATATTGGAGTGCCAACAGAAGAAGATCTTCAAAGGTAATGCATGAATTATATCGTTATTTCTGAATTTTGTGTTGCACCTGCCTGGTTGGAATATGATTTCCATGTGTTTGTATGCGGGGCGCTGTCCCCCGTAAAGCCTTTTTGAAATCTGACACTGTGGCTGGATTAACAAGAAATTAACCTGCATTTTGATGTATAACACTTGTATGTTTAATAAATTCTTATTATGAGTATTTCTGTTTTTGAATTTGGCATGCTGCAATTTCACTGGATGTTGTCAAATCAATCCCGTTACCGGGATTCGAGCGGGAATCGGGGTGAAGGGATCCCTAAGAGGTCTTAATATATATGTTTTAATTTAAAACAATCAATAAAGTCTAATAAACAGGAATCAGTTTATTTCAAGCCAGAATCCAACACACCATAAAGCTTGTTGTTTCTGATATGAACTTTCTTTTGGAATCCTCAACACCTTTGTTGAACCTTGCTTGCGTCATTCAATATGCTCACTCTGCAATGTTTAGGCTTCTGCAGGACGTCATTGATTGCGACGATCAACCATGTTGCTGCTCTACTGACTACTATTTTCAGTCAATAGTCTGCTACAAACGACTAGGTAGCTAGCTAGCTAAGTAGAATTTGTTTCAAGAGTAATCTATTGTATTGTTGTTCACAATGCCAGCTTTAGGGCAGAGTCTGTGCTCTTGGTCAACATACAACCCTCAAGGAGAACCATCCCTCATCATACAAGGAAGAAGTAGCCAATGCTAGGCTAGTGATCCAGACTATACGTTGATATACACTGAGTAGTAATGTTTTCTTGATGACATGTTTCGGTCTCTATGCGGCCGGTTATCTATTGATAGTAGCTATTACTGTTCACAAGACAAGCAAGGCACACAATCAATGAGACAATTTACATCCGAGTCACATTACTTAGTGTGACTTGCGCCGGCAGTCACACTTTAAATTTTTTACAAATTATCGGACTTATGGTTATTGTCTGGAACCCTGCTAAACAGTTTAGCTGGAAACACATTCACTAACTGACCTGTCTGTGTGACATTCACTAACTGACCTGTCTGGGTAACATTAACTAACTGACCTGTCTGGGTAACATTCACTAACTGACCTGTCTGGGTGACATTCACTAACTGACCTGTCTGGGTAACATTCACTAACTGACCTGTCTGGGTGACATTCACTAACTGATCTGTCTGGGTGACATTCACTAACTGATCTGTCTGGATGACATTCACTAACTGACCTGTCTGTATGAGTGTGCTGGTCTGAGCTACCAGAGTATCTGCGATCTCATTAGTGCATACTGTTGCAATGAGTCACCCTATTGACATACACTACCGTACACAAGTTTGGGATCACATAGAAATGTCCTTGTTTTTGAAAGAAAAGCACATTTTTCGTCCATTAAAATAACATCAAATTGATAAGAAATACAGTGTTGACATTGTTATTGTTAATAACAATATTTTTTATGGAATGTCTACATAGGCGAACAGAGGCCCATTATCAGCAACCATCACTCCTGTGTTCCAATGGCCCGTTGTGTTAGCTAATCCAACTTTATCATTTTAAAAGGCAAATTGATCATTAGAAAACTATTTAGTAATTATGTTAGCACAGCTGAAAACTGTTGTCCTGATTAAAGAAGTCAGGAACCAATACACGCAGTCAGTCAGGAAAGCTAAGGCCAGCTTCTTCAGGGCAGAAGTTTGCATCCTGTAGCTCCAACTCCAAAAAGTTCTGGGACACTGTGAAGTTCATGGAGAACAAGAGCACCTCCTCCCAGCTGCTCACTGCACTGAGGCTAGGTAACACGGTCACCACCGATAAACCCATGATTATCGAAAACTTCAACAAGCATTACTCAACGGCTGGCCATGCCTTCTGCCTGGCTACTCCAACCTCGGCCAACAGCTCCGCCCCCCCGCAGCTACTCGCCCAAGCCTCTCCAGGTTCTCCTTTACCCAAATCCAGATAGCAGATGTTCTGAAAGAGCTGCAAAACCTGGACCCGTACAAATCAGCTGGGCTTGACAATCTGGACCCTCTATTTCTGAAACTATCCGCCGCCATTGTCGCAACCCCTATTACCAGCCTGTTCAACCTCTCTTTCATATCGTCTGCCGCAGTCATCCCCCTCTTCAAAGGGGGAGACACCCTGGACCCAAACTGTTACAGACCTATATCCATCCTGCCCTGCCTATCTAAGGTCTTCGAAAGCCAAGTCAACAAACAGGTCACTGACCATCTCGAATCCCACCGTACCTTCTCCGCTGTGCAATCTGGTTTCCGAGCCGCTCAAGGTACTAAACGATATCATAACCGCCATCGATAAAAGACAGTACTGTGCAGCCGTCTTCATCGACCTTGCCAAAGCTTTCGACTCTGTCAATCACCATATTCTTATCGGCAGACTCAGTAGCCTCGGTTTTTCGGATGACTGCCTTGCCTGGTTCACCAATTACTTTGCAGACAGAGTTCAGTGTGTCAAATCGGAGGACATGCTGTCCGGTCCTTTGGCAGTCTCTATGGGGGTGCCACAGGGTTCAATCCTCGGGCCGACTCTTTTCTCTGTATATATCAATGATGTTGCTCTTGCTGCGGGCGATTCCCTGATCCACCTCTACGCAGACGACACCATTCTATACACTTCCGGCCCGTCCTTGGACACTGTGCTATCTAACCTCCAAACGAGCTTCAATGCCATACAACACTCCTTCCATGGCCTCCAACTGCTCTTAAACGCTAGTAAAACCAAATGCATGCTTTTCAACCGTTCGCTGCCTGCACCCACACGCCTGACCAGCATCACCACCCTAGTTGGTTCCGACCTTGAATATGTGGACATCTATAAGTACCTAGGTGTCTGGCTAGACTGTAAACTCTCCTTCCAGACTCATATCAAACATCTCCAATCGAAAATCAAATCAAGAGTCGGCTTTCTATTCCGCAACAAAGCCTCCTTCACTCACGCTGCCAAACTTACCCTAGTAAAACTGACTATCCTACCGATCCTCGACTTCGGCGATGTCATCTACAAAATTGCTTCCAACACTCTACTCAGCAAACTGGATGCAGTTTATCACAGTGCCATCCGTTTTGTCACTAAAGCACCTTATACCACCCACCACTGCGACTTGTATGCTCTAGTCGGCTGGCCCTCGCTACATATTCGTCGCCAGATCCACTGGCTCCAGGTCATGTACAAGTCCATGCTAGGTAAAGCTCCGCCTTATCTCAGTTCACTGGTCACGATGGCAACACCCATCCGTAGCACGCGCTCCAGCAGGTGTATCTCACTGATCATCCCTAAAGCCAACACCTCACTTGGCCGCCTTTCGTTCCAGTTCTCTGCTGCCTGTGACTGGAACGAATTGCAAAAATCGCTGAAGTTGGAGACTTTTATCTCCCTCACCAACTTCAAACATCTGCTATCTGAGCAGCTAACCGATCGCTGCAGCTGTACATAGTCTATCGGTAAATAGCACACCCATTTTTACCTACCTCATCCCCATACTGTTTTTATTTATTTACTTTTCTGCTCTTTTGCACACCAATATCTCTACCTGTACATGACCATCTGATCATTTATCACTCCAGTGTTAATCTGCAAAATTGTAATTATTCGCCTACCTCCTCATGTCTTTTGCACACAATGTATATAGACTCCCCTTTTTTTCTCTACTGTGTTATTGACTTGTTAGTTGTTTACTCCATGTGTAACTCTGTGTTGTCACTGCTATGCTTTATCTTGGCCAGGTCGCAGTTGCAAATGAGAACTTGTTCTCAACTAGCCTACCTGGTTAAATAAAGGTGAAATAAACATTTAAAAAAATACAACTGGACTTCTTTATACTAGTTGAGTATCTGGAGCATCAGCATTTGTGGGTTCGATTACAGGCTTGAAATGGCCAGAAACAAATACTTCATCTAAAACTCATCAGTCTATTCTTGTTCTCAGAAATGAAGGCTATTCCATGTGAGAAAATGCCATGAAACTGAAGATCTCTTATTACTCTGTGTACTACTCCCTTCACAGAACAGCGCAAACTGGCTCTAACCAGAATAAAGAGAGGAGTGGGAGACCCCAGTGCACAACTGAGCAAGAGGACAAGTACATTAGAGTGTCTATTTTGAGAAACAGACACTTCAGAAGTCCTCAACTGGCAGGTTCATGAAATTGTAACCGTAAAACACCAGTCTCGACGTCAACAGTGAAGAGTCGACTCAGTCATGCTGGCCTACACTGTATTTCTGATCAATATGATGTGATTTTAATGGATAAAAAAAAATGCTTTATTTTCTAAAACAAAGACATTTCTAAGTGACCCCAAACTTTTGAACGGTAGTGTACATTTTACGGTATTATTCAGTCATTTAGTTATATTTACTTTATCATTATCTTTATCATTATCTGCAGCTGTAGGTTAGGCTGATTATTAGCCATTTTTCTATCATAGGTCATGTACTTGGTCTCCCAAGTGGTGCAGTCATTTAAGGCACTACATCTCAGTAACCCTGGATTGTAAACTGTCATGGTCAAAACATATACATACAACAGTAGCTAAGATGGGGAGAAGTCTGTCCATAATAAAGCACTGCTCTTTCTTCTTAACAGCACTATCAAAAAGGCAGATCCTACATCCCTTAGTTTTGTCTCACCTGGACTACTGTTGAGTCCTGTGGTCAGGTGCCACACAGAGGGAAAATTGCAATTTGCCCAGGTCAGGACAACACGGCTGGTCCTTAGATGTACACAGAGAGCTAGAGTTAATCATGGCTCAAAGTGGAGGAGAGATTGACTTTATAACTACAGACAGACACCCTGGTTCGATTCCAGGCTGTATTACAACCGGCCGTGATTGGGAGTCCCATAGGTCGGCGCACAATTGGCCCAGCGTCATCCTGGTTTGGCCGATGTAGACCGTCGTTGTAAATAAGAATTTGTTCTTAACCGACTTGCCTAGTCAAATAAAGGTACAAAAAAAATACTTGACATAGGTAGTCCCTCACTGTTGCAGTAAAAAGTACATCATTTTCTTTAGGAATGTAGTGAAGTATAAGTAAAAGTTGTCAAAAATGTAAATAGTAAATAGTAAATAGTAAATAGTAAATAGTAAAGTACAGATACCAAAAAACAACTTAAGCAGTACCTTCAAGTATTTTTTACTTAAGAATATTTAGTTGAGGTTAAGGATTTAGTGAATTATTTAAGCCAAATACAATGCTTTTTAGATTTTGAAATATACTTTACTCAAAACCAGTGGGATGTCATTAGTAAAGATTGAAAAAAGTAGGGAGCTTAGACAGCTGCCCTGGGGAATTCCTGATTCTACCTGGATTATGTTGGAGAGGCTTCCTTAAAGAACACCCTCTGTGTTCTGTTAGACAGGTAACTCTTTATCCACATTATAGCAAGAGGTGTAAAGACATAACACATTTCTCTTGCAGCAGACTATGATCGATAATGTCAAAAGCAGCACTGAAGCCTAACAAAACAGCCCCCACAATCTTTGTATCATCAAATTATCTCAGCCAATCATCAGTAATGGGTGTATATGCTGCGCTTGTGGAATTTCCTTCCCTATAAGCGTGCTGAATGGCTGTTGTCAATTTGTTTACTGTGAAATAGCATTGTATCTGGTTAATGACCATTTTATTTTAAAACGTTTACTAGGCTTGGTACCAGGCTGATTGGTCAGCTATTTGAGATAGTAAAGGGGGCTTTTACTATTCTTAGGAAGTGGAATGACTTTTGCTTCCCTTCAGGCCTGAGGGCACACACTTTCATGTAGGCTTACATTGAAGATTTCACAAATAGGAGTGGCAATATCATCATCTATTTTCCTCATCAATGGTGTAAGACCCCGGTGACTTGTCATTGTCGATAGACAACAATAATTTGTAGTGTATGTATTGTAGTGTATGTATTGTAGAGAGCTCTTCAATCTCGTCATGTTTTAACTCTGGTTGCATTTCGTTACCTTCATGTCTTGCATTCTAGCTCTTCATGCATCACATGCTGCAACTTTAATGCATTCAGGTGTTAGCTGATATCTTTGCTTCATTATCTCCTCACAGTATCGCATCATGGCCTCCTCACAGTATCGCATCATGGCCTCCTCACAGTATTGCATCATGGCCTCCTCACAGTATTGCATCATGGCCTCCTCACAGGATCGCATCATGGCCTCCTCACAGGATCGCATCATGGCCTCCTCACAGGATCGCATCATGGCCTCCTCACAGGATCGCATCATGGCCTCCTCACAGGATCGCATCATGGCCTCCTCACAGGATCGCATCATGGCCTCCTCACAGGATCGCATCATGGCCTCCTCACAGGATCGCATCATGGCCTCCTCACAGTATCGCATCATGGCCTCCTCACAGTATCGCATCATGGCCTCCTCACAGTATCGCATCATGGCCTCCTCACAGTATCGCATCATGGCCTCCTCACAGTATCGCATCATGGCCTCCTCACAGTATCGCATCATGGCCTCCTCACAGGATCGCATCATGGCCTCCTCACAGGATCGCATCATGGCCTCCTCACAGGATCGCATCATGGCCTCCTCACAGGATCGCATCATGGCCTCCTCACAGTATCGCATCACGGCCTCCTCACAGGATCGCATCATGGCCTCCTCACAGTATCGCATCATGGCCTCCTCACAGTATCGCATCATGGCCACCTCACAGTATCGCATCATGGCCTCCTCACAGTATCGCATCATGGCGTCCTCACAGTATCGCATCACGGCCTCCTCACAGGATCGCATCATGGCCTCCTCACAGGATCGCATCATGGCCTCCTCACAGGATCGCATCATGGCCTCCTCACAGGATCGCATCATGGCCTCCTCACAGGATCGCATCATGGCCTCCTCACAGGATCGCATCATGGCCTCCTCACAGGATCGCATCATGGCCTCCTCACAGGATCGCATCATGGCCTCCTCACAGGATCGCATCATGGCCTCCTCACAGGATCGCATCATGGCCTCCTCACAGTATCGCATCATGGCCTCCTCACAGTATCGCATCATGGCCTCCTCACAGTATCGCATCATGGCCTCCTCACAGTATCGCATCATGGCCTCCTCACAGTATTGCATCATTGCCTCCTCACAGTATCGCATCATGGCCTCCTCACAGGATCGCATCATGGCCTCCTCACAGGATCGCATCATGGCCTCCTCACAGGATCGCATCATGGCCTCCTCACAGGATCGCATCATGGCCTCCTCACAGTATCGCATCACGGCCTCCTCACAGGATCGCATCATGGCCTCCTCACAGTATCGCATCATGGCCTCCTCACAGTATCGCATCATGGCCACCTCACAGTATCGCATCATGGCCTCCTCACAGTATCGCATCATGGCGTCCTCACAGTATCGCATCACGGCCTCCTCACAGGATCGCATCATGGCCTCCTCACAGGATCGCATCATGGCCTCCTCACAGGATCGCATCATGGCCTCCTCACAGGATCGCATCATGGCCTCCTCACAGTCTCGCATCACGGCCTCCTCACAGGATCGCATCATGGCCTCCTCACAGTATCGCATCATGGCCTCCTCACAGTATCGCATCATGGCCTCCTCACAGTATCGCATCATGGCCTCCTCACAGTATTGCATCATGGCCTCCTCACAGTATCGCATCATGGCCTCCTCACAGTATCGCATCATGGCCTCCTCACAGTATCGCATCATGGCCTCCTCACAGTATCGCATCATGGCCTCCTCACAGGATCGCATCATGGCCTCCTCACAGTATCGCATCATGGCCTCCTCACAGTATCGCATCATGGCCTCCTCACAGTATTGCATCATGGCCTCCTCACAGTATCGCATCATGGCCTCCTCACAGTATCGCATCATGGCCTCCTCACAGTATCGCATCATGGCCTCCTCACAGTATCGCATCATGGCCTCCTCACAGGATCGCATCATGGCCTCCTCACAGTATTGCATCATGGCCTCCTCACAGTATCGCATCATGGCCTCCTCACAGTATCGCATCATGGCCTCCTCACAGTATCGCATCATGGCCTCCTCACAGTATCGCATCATGGCCTCCTCACAGGATCGCATCATGGCCTCCTCACAGGATCGCATCATGGCCTCCTCACAGTATCGCATCACGGCCTCCTCACAGTATCGCATCACGGCCTCCTCACAGTATCGCATCATGGCGTCCTCACAGTATCGCATCATGGCCTCCTCACAGTATCGCATTACATTCATGTCTGAAGCATCGCAGTACGATGGCAGACAGATAATTTTTACCCAGGTGCAAACAGCATGTTTCTTACCCAATGAGGCATTACATTCATGTCTGGTGTTTTATTGAGTAAGTATCGTGATGTATGATTGGCTGGTGCAATCAATTTCCCCCTTGTGGGATTTATAGTACTATCTGATCTTATTGCATGGTTCTCAGGTTACTGTCATCCTTAGCTGTCTTTTACACTAAGTGGTCGCTTCTCTGGCTGATCCCTTTTGCTAGTATCTAATAGTGGTGGGATTGTCGTCTCGGCAGATTGCCCCTGACTGGGTAAACTAACAGTTGTGAATTAGTTTGTCATCTTTCATTCTCACCATAGCGATCATGAAGCATCGAATTAGGGATTTTTAGTAGTATACAATATTAGGATAGTAGGAAAGAGAAAGGGGGGATACTAGGCACGTACTAGGTATGTTATTATGTGTGCTTGAACATAGTGTACATCCAGGTATTTTTTAACCATGATGCGGCTCACTCTGCTACAGTCATTTTAGCTGAGCGCGACTCATATCTACCACCATTTTGATGGGCCAAATGGTCAGGGGCCGCTATATGCTCTGTCCAGCAGTTGAGCAGTGAGATATCTTTTTCAACTGGTATGGCGTCAGTGTGTCTCAGGCTCAACATTACTGAGTCTTTCCATCAGTAAGCATATATTATTTGATTACTACAGCTAACCTTAACTTTAAATCTCAGGGGGAAAAAAATAGTTCACATTGCACCTTAGTGGGGGAGCTAGCGCTGTATCTCTATGCGATGACCAATCAAGGCTTTTTATAGCTTACAGTAACATTGGATTGGCTGGTGATGCTACACTAGCTTTACCTAGCATGCGTTGGATTGGCTGGGGATGCTACAGTAGCTTTACCTAGCATGCGTTGGATTGGCTGGTGATGCTACAGTAGCTTTACCTAACATGCGTTGGATTGGCTGGTGATGCTACAGTAGCTTTACCTAGCATGCGTTGGATTGGCTGGGGATGCTACAGTAGCTTTACCTAGCATGCGTTGGATTGGCTGGTGATGCTACAGTAGCTTTACCTAACATGCGTTGGATTGGCTGGTGATGCTACAGTAGCTTTACCTAGCATGCGTTGGATTGGCTGGTGATGCTACAGTAGCTTTACCTAACATGCGTTGGATTGGCTTGTGATGCTACAGTAGCTTTACCTAGCATGCGTTGGATTGGCTGGTGATGCTACAGTAGCTTTACCTAGCATGCGTTGGATTGGCTGGTGATGCTACAGTAGCTTTACCTAACATGCGTTGGATTGGCTGGTGATGCTACAGTAGCTTTACCTAGCATGTGTTGGATTGGCTGGTGATGCTACAGAAGCTTTACCTAGCATGCGTTGGATTGGCTGGGGATGCTACAGTAGCTTTACCTAGCATGCGTTGGATTGGCTTGTGATGCTACAGTAGCTTTACCTAGCATGCGTTGGATTGGCTGGTGATGCTACAGTAGCTTTACCTAGCATGCGTTGGATTGGCTGGTGATGCTACAGTAGCTTTACCTAACATGCGTTGGATTGGCTGGTGATGCTACAGTAGCTTTACCTAGCATGTGTTGGATTGGCTGGTGATGCTACAGTAGCTTTACCTAGCATGTGTTGGATTGGCTGGTGATGCTACAGTAGCTTTACCTAGCATGCGTTGGATTGGCTGGTGATGCTACAGTAGCTTTACCTAACATGCGTTGGATTGGCTGGTGATGCTACAGTAGCTTTACCTAGCATGCGTTGGATTGGCTGGTGATGCTACAGTAGCTTTACCTAGCATGCGTTGGATTGGCTGGTGATGCTACAGTAGCTTTACCTAGCATGCGTTGGATTGGCTGGTGATGCTACAGTAGCTTTACCTAGCATGCGTTGGATTGGCTGGTGATGCTACAGTAGCTTTACCTAACATGCGTTGGATTGGCTGGTGATGCTACAGTAGCTTTACCTAACATGCGTTGGCTTGCTAAACACCCACAATGGCTATCCGTTGTTGGCGATCAAGATGTTCATTCCTCCATGGGAATGTTCTATTAGAGAGCTTATTTCAGACATCTAAGATGGTGTACCAGCATACACCATTAGACATAGTCTTCAGCTCAGGTAGACTATATTGTAGGTCTAGGTTTTAGATGATCATGGCCCTCTCTCCAGCACTCTGTGCATGCTGCGTATGTTCAGCCACTGCTGAGCAGCATCAGTAGTGACATTCTGGATAGTACAGGTAGTTACAGGTAGCCTGTTGTGGAAAAAGTACCCAATTGTCATACTTGAGTAAAAGTAAAGATACCTTAATAGAAAATTCACTCAAGTGAAAGTCACCCAGTAAAATATTACTTGAGTAAAAGTCTAAAACTATTTGGTTTACATGCACTTTAAGTATCAAAATTAAAAGTATGAATCATTTCAAATGTGTTATTTTTAAGGAAACCAGATGGAAACCAGATGACACGATTTTCTTGTTTTTTAAAATTTATGGATAGCCAGGGGCACACTCCAACACAATTTACAAATTAAGCATTTGTGTTTAGTGAGTTCTCTAGATAAGATGCAGTAGGGATGACCAGGGATGTTCTGTTGATAAATGTGTGAATTAGACCATTTTAATGTCCTGCTAAGCATTCAAAATGTAATGAGTACTTTTGGGATTCAGGGAAAATGTATGGAGTAAAATGTACATTATTTTCTATAGGAATGTAGTGGAGTAAAAGTAAAAGTTGTCAAAAATATAAATACTAAAGTAAAGTACAGATACCCTAAAAAAATGACTTAAGTAGTACTTTAAATACTTTAAAGTATATTACTTACCCTCTGCACACCGAACCTGTTAGCGGGAGGAAATTTGACAACCTTCGGTGATCTTCTACATAAATAGTCATATTAAACATTCATGAAAATACAAGTGTCTCACATGTTTCGAAAGCCTAGAATCTTGCTAATCCAACTGTGTTGTCAGATTTAAAAAATGATTTACTGCGAAAGAATACAATGCGATTATCTGAGGATAGAGCCCCATAAAAAAAAACTATTTCAACCAGCACAGGCGTAACAAAATCACAAACTGTAATAAAATACATCGTTTACCTTTGATGATCTTCCTCTGTCTGCAATCCCAATGCTCATTGTTACACAATGAATGGTCTTTTGTTTGATAAAATCCATTGCTATAGCCTAAACACGAAACATTTTGTGACCCGCTTGTGTCGTGAATTCCGTCTCCTTCCATTTTCGACGACACATTCGATGTAAATTCACACAGTAAACGTGACATTTTCAGTCATGTTTGGTTTCAGTTGCAATCAACTGGTTTATTTGTTTGTAACACAAAATGTATAACTTCACCAATTTGGCCAATTTGTTTGTAACACAACCAAACCTGATGGGTCATTTCGCGGGACGTATTGACTGAAAGAAACCGTTTTGAAGACAACAAGTAATGACATCATTGTGCACCAATGATATGACCGCTGTTTAGTTGATTGACTGTATTTTAACCCAATGACCACTGATCATCTTGAAATCTAGCTGGGTAGATAGCCAATGAGCTGAGGTAAATGGCAATATGTAATGTTTATGTGTTGGAAGACCAACCCATGTAGCAAACTCCGTCAGAAAGAGGGTCATTAGCCATTGAAGTTTCATACCGGAAGGAGCAACACATGTTACGCACTGCGTTGTTTTGGTAAAGGGCATCTTCAGCTGTTTATATATCAATCAGTATGGCGACCAAGTCAGGGAAAGCTAAATCTACGTCTAGATATACAGATGTACACACAATTTTAGAAGAAATTGATCGGGAAAGTGAGACAGAGATTATTGGAGGACGACTCTATATAAAAATGTAATGTAATGAAATGTGAGATGCGTGTGTCTGCCGCCCCACCCCACCCCCACATGAAATAGACTATTTGAGGCTGTTGAGGGGAAGGCAGGCCCACAACAATGGCCAACGTGAAATGGAGACAGTAGATACAGCTGGTCTGTTGTAATATAATAAAGACAGTAGATCTAGCTGGTATGTCATAATATAATAGAGACAGTAGATCTAGCAGGTCATAATAATGTATTCAACCTTATGTTCCTTGTACTCTATATATACAGTGCCTTGCGAAAGTATTCGGCCCCCTTGAACTTTGCAACCTTTTGCCACATTTCAGGCTTCAAACATTTTTTTGTGAAGAATCAACAACAAGTGGGACACAATCATGAAGTGGAACGACATTTATTGGATATTTCAAACTTTTTTAACAAATCAAAAACTGAAAAATTGGGTGTGCAAAATTATTTAGTTTATTATACCTGTTGATATACAGGGCTCATATGTGAAACTATTCTAACTCAACATTTTCTTTCACAGTGACACTGACTCCAAATGGTAGCCCCCAGTGCCAAGGTGTCCATCCCCCACTGAAGCTGGTTCATCCAGCTCCTGCCACAAGTGGTGTTCATCTGCGCAAATGTATTTCTGTTAGAAAACCATTTTGGTATTTTGTATATAGTTATTCCATTCAAAATGTATAACTTCACCAATTTGGCCACTTGGGTACATTTGGGCTACGTGTGTGGGCACCTTGGTGACTTCATGATAAATGTCATATAGCACACTCATTTTGGAAGTTATCATTCTGAAACTTAGTACTTTTGGTCTCCTATTGTTTTCACTGAAATTGCCCCCATCATCCTATCTGAATGTTTGTTTTGTCTTGTTCATTTTAAAGATGATACAACAATAAAAATGAAGAAACGTACGTTTTTTTCCTTGTATTATCTAAACCAGATCTATTGTGTTATATTCTCCTACATTCAATTCACATTTACACAAACTTCACAGTGTTTTCTTTCAAATTAAATCAAGAATATGCATATCCTTGGTTCTGAGCCTGAGCTACAGGCAGTTAGATTTGGGTATGATGTCTTCAGGCGGAAATTGTAAAAAGTAGGTGGGGTAGCTCTAAGAGGTTTTAAGTACTTTACACCACTGCATGTTGCTACTGTTGTAGTTGTGATTTTGCGGGGTTGTTGGTATACTCTGTGATGTGATGGTGTGTCAAAGCAGACCTGTGCGCTCTGGAGTAGTCATTGTCTGCTCTTCTCTCTGTGCGCTGTCTTCTATTTTACGGCGGGCAGGCAAAGGCAGCCTTGCTTATCTTGGTCCCGATAGCAGGGATTCAGTTCATC